>NC_057735.1:43319092-43320444 GCF_004010195.1 Chiloscyllium plagiosum | reverse complement strand
AAGGGGGGGGGGGGGGGGGGGGGGATAAAGTAGCATAGAGTACGATGGGTGAGTATGCAGTATGAATTATGCAGTTTTGAGCAAAGTACAATGTAATTCTGCAAGTACAAATTCACCCCACAAAATATGTGTGCATGTGGGTCTTTGTCTGTTTGTGTGTCTGTCTGAGTTGGGGGTTGGGGGTTGTGAGTGTGAGAGAGAGTGTATATGTGTGTGTGTGTGTGTGTGTGTGCAGTGAGTATTGAGTGTCTTAAGTCTGTGAGGGGGTGCATGTGTGAATGTGGGAGTGTGTGTGCGTGTCTGGGGTGGGGGGTTGTGAATGTCTGTGAGAGAGAGTGTATATGTGTGTGCATGAGTGTAAAGTGGTCTCAAAACATATTAAAACAGCAATCCCCTATGGACAAGCCCTACGCGTACACCGGATCTGCTCAGATGAGGAGGAATGTGACGGGCACCTGGAAGCACTCAGGGATGTCCTCACAAGAATGGGATATGATGCCCGACTCATCGACCGCCAGTTCAGACGTGCCACAGCAAGGAACCATAATGACCTCCTCAGGAGACAGACACGTGCTGCAACCCACAGGGTACCCTTCGTTGTTCAGTATTTCCCAGGAGCTGAAAAACTACGCCATGTTCTTCGTGACCTGCAACATATTATCAATGTGGATGAGCACCTCGTCAAGACCTTCCCCACATCTCCACTGCTTGTCTTTAAATAACCGCCAAACCTCAAACAAGTCATTGTTCATAGCAAGCTGCCCAGCTCTCAGGACAATTCCATATAACCCTGTCACGGTAAGCGCTGCAAGATGTGTCAGAGTATGGACATGGATACCACCATTACACGTGGGGACACCTCCAGGTACTCATGTGACTCAGCCAACGTTGTCTATCTTATACGTTGCAGGCAGGGATGCCCAGAGGCATGGTACATTGGGGAAACTGAGCAAAGGCTACGACAACGAATGAATGGGCACCGCACAACAATCAACAGACAGGAGGGTTCCCTCCCAGTCGGAGAACACTTCAGCGGTCCAGGACATTTGACCTCGGACCTTCGGATGACCATTCTCCTGGGCAGACTTCGGGACAGGCAGCAGCGAAAAGTGGCCAAGCAGAGGCTGATAGCTAAGTTCGGTACCCATAGGGAGGGCCTCAACCTGGACCTTGGGTTCATGTCACATTACAGGTGACCACTATTGCACTATACAAACACACACAGACACTCCTACACACACAGACACACACACAGACACACATGTACACAGACACTCACACACACCCTTACAGGCACACACACTCCCACACTCTCACATGCATCCTTTCAGAAACTTAGAACACTTTATACT
>NC_057735.1:43312943-43317379 GCF_004010195.1 Chiloscyllium plagiosum | reverse complement strand
TCTGGGAGTGGGGCCTCTGTACACAGTCTGGGAGTGGGCGCTCTGTTCTCAGTCGGGGAGTGGGCTCTCTGTTCTCAGTCTGGGAGTCGGCCCTCTCAATCAGTCTGCGAGTGGACCCTCTGTTCTCAGTCTGGGAATGGCCTCTCTGTACTCAGGCTGGGAGTGGGGCCTCTTTACTCAGTCCGGGAGTGGGTCCTCTGTACTCACGCAGGGAGTGGGTCCTTTGTACTCAGGCAGGGAGTGGGCCCTCTGTTCTCAGTCTGGGTGTGGGGTCTCTGTGCACAGGCCTGGAGTGAGACCCCTGTGCTCAGGCCTGGAGTGGGGCCTCTGTGCTCAGTCTGGGAGTGGGGCCTCTGTTCTCAGTCTGGGAGTGGGGCCTCTGTACACAGTCTGGGAGTGGGCGCTCTGTTCTCAGTCGGGGAGTGGGCTCTCTGTTCTCAGTCTGGGAGTCGGCCCTCTCAATCAGTCTGCGAGTGGACCCTCTGTTCTCAGTCTGGGAGTGGGGCCTCTGTACACAGTCTGGGAGTGGGCGCTCTGTTCTCAGTCGGGGAGTGGGCTCTCTGTTCTCAGTCTGGGAGTCGGCCCTCTCAATCAGTCTGCGAGTGGACCCTCTGTTCTCAGTCTGGGAGTGGGGCCTCTGTACACAGTCTGGGAGTGGGCGCTCTGTTCTCAGTCGGGGAGTGGGCTCTCTGTTCTCAGTCTGGGAGTCGGCCCTCTCAATCAGTCTGCGAGTGGACCCTCTGTTCTCAGTCTGGGAGTGGGGCCTCTGTACACAGTCTGGGAGTGGGCGCTCTGTTCTCAGTCGGGGAGTGGGCTCTCTGTTCTCAGTCTGGGAGTCGGCCCTCTCAATCAGTCTGCGAGTGGACCCTCTGTTCTCAGTCTGGGAGTGGGGCCTCTGTACACAGTCTGGGAGTGGGCGCTCTGTTCTCAGTCGGGGAGTGGGCTCTCTGTTCTCAGTCTGGGAGTCGGCCCTCTCAATCAGTCTGCGAGTGGACCCTCTGTTCTCAGTCTGGGAGTGGGGCCTCTGTGCTCAGGCCTGGAGTGGGACATCTGTGCTCAGGCCTGGAGTGGACCCTCTGACTCAGTCTGGGAGTGGGCTCTCTGTACTCAGGCTGGGAGTGCGGCCTCTGTACAACGGCTGGGAGTGGGGCCTCTGTACTCAGTCTGCGAATGGGCCCTCTGACTCAGTCTGTGAGTGGGTGTTCTGTTCTCAGGCCGGGAGTGTGGCCTCTGTACTCAGGCAGGGAGTGGGGCCTCTTTACTCAGGCCTGGAGTGGGGCCTCTGCACTCAGTCTGCGAGTGGGCCCTCTGACTCAGTCTGCGAGTGGGCCCTCTGTTCTCAGGCCGGGAGTAGGGCCTCTGTACTCAGGCCGGGAGTGGGGCCTCTGTACTCAGTCCGGGAGTGGGGCCTCTGTACTCACGCAGGGAGTGGGGCCTCTGTACTCAGGCAGGGAGTGGGCCCTCTGACCCAGTCTGGGAGTGGAACCTCTGTTCTCAGTCTGGGAGTGGGGCCTCTGTGCACAGTCTGTGACTGGGGCTTCTGTACGCAGTCTGGGAGTGGAACCTCTGTTCTCAGTCTGGGAGTGGGGCCTCTGTGCACAGTCTGTGACTGGGGCTTCTGTACGCAGTCTGGGAGTGGGTCCTCTGTACTGAGGCCGGGAGAAGGCCCTCTGTACTGAGGCCGGGAGTGGGTCCCCTGTACTCAGTCTGGGAGTGGGGCCTCTTTACTCAGGCCTGGAGTGGGGCCTCTGTACTCAGGCCTGGAGTGGGGCCTTTGTACTCAGGCCTGGAGTGGGGCCTTTGTACTCAGTCTGCGAGTGGGCCCTCTGATTCAGTCTGGGAGTGGGCTCTCTGTACTCAGGCCGGGAGTGGGTCCTCTGTACTCAGGCCTGGAGTGGGGCCTCTTTACTCAGGCCTGGAGTGGGGCCTTTGTACGCAGTCTGCGAATGGGCCCTGTGACTCAGTCTGCGAGTGGGCCCTCTGTTCTCAGGCCGGTAGTGGGGCCTCTTTACTCAGGCCGGGAGTGGGGCCTCTCTACTCAGGCCTGGAGTGGGTCCTCTGTACTCAGGCCTGGAGTGGGGCCTCTCAGGCCGGGAGTGGGCCCTCTGTACTCAGTCTGAGAGTGGGCCCTCTGTACTAAGGCTGAGAATGGGCCCTCTGTACTCAGTCTTGGAGTGGGTCGTCTGTGCTCAGGCCTGAAGTGGACCCTCTGATTCAGTCTGCGAGTGGGCTCTCTGTACTCCGGCCGGGAGTGGGCTCTCTGTACTCAGGCCTGGAGTGGGGCCTCTGTACTCAGGCCAGGAGTGGGTCCTCTGTACTCAGGCCTGGAGTGGGGTCTCTCAGACTGGGAGTGGGGCCTCTCTACTCAGGCCAGGAGTGGGGCCTCTATACTCAGGCCGGGAGTGGGGCCTCTCTACTCAGGCCTGGAGTGGGGCCTCTCTACTCAGGCCTGGAGTGGGTTCTCTCTACTCAGGCCTGGAGTGGGGCCTCTCTACTCAGGCCTGGAATGGGTCCTCTGTACTCAGGCCGGGAGTGGGGCCTCTCTACTCAGGCCAGGAGTGGGGCCTCTATACTCAGGCCGGGAGTGGGGGCTCTCTACTCAGGCCTGGAGTGGGGCCTCTCTACTCAGGCCTGGAGTGTGGCCTCTCTACTCAGGCCTGGAGTGTGGCCTCTCTACTCAGGCCGGGAGAGGGCGCTCTCACCCAGTCTGGGAGTGGAACCTCTGTTCTCAGTCTGGGAGTGGGGCCTCTGTGCACAGTCTGTGACTGGATCTTCTGTGCACAGTCTGGGAGTGGGTCCTCTGTACTGAGGCTGGGAGTGGGCCCTCTGTACTGAGGCCGGGAGTGGGCCCTCTGTACTGAGGCCGGGAATGGGCCCTCTGTACTGAGGCCGGGAGTGGGTCCCCTGTACTTAGTCTGGGGGTGGGGCCTCTTTACTCAGGCCTAGAGTGGGGCCTCTGTACTCAGGTCTGGAGTGGGGCCTTTGTACTCAGTCTGCGAGTGTGCCCTCTGATTCAGTCTGCGATTGGGCCTCTGTTCTCAGGCCGGGAGTGGGGCCTCCTTACTCAGGCCAGGAGGGGAGCCTCTGTACTCAGTCCGGGAGTGGCGCCTCTGTACTCAGGCCTGGAGTGGGGCCTCTGTACCCAGGCCTGGAGTGGGGCCTTTGTGCTCAGTCTGCGATTCTGGCCTCTGTACTCAGTCTGGGCGTGCTGCCACTGTGCTCAGGCCTGGAGTGGACCCTCTGACTCAATCTGGGAGTAGGCTCTCTGTACTGAGGCTGGGAGTGGACTCAGGCCCGGAGTGTGGCCTCTGCACCCAGGCCCGGAGCGGGGCCTCCGCAACCAGGCCCAGAGCGGGGCCTCCGCCCCCAGGAATTGGAGATTTTTGCAGGAATGCACAGCCCCTCCTTTGCTCTGTAACACCATTGCTGCTGTAAAGCTGTTTGTTTGTACCAATCTCTTTGGTGTGGTTTCACTTTGAGCTGACAGCATTGACTGATCTACGTCTGTGAATACAGCCCCTCATTAGTCAGTGCTCATGGATTCTCTGTGCTGTGAGTGTAAGGAGTCAGCATTCAGTCCTACATTATTTAAAGACTGCCATCTTCAACTACACAGCCCCTGCCCTGAGTCTGTTGACCATCTGTCCCCACCTTATCTAAGAGTGATGATTTGGAGATGCCGGTGTTGGACTGGCGTGTACGAAGTTAAAAATCACACAACACCAGGTTATAGTCCAACACGTTTAATTGAAAGCACACTAGCTTTCGGAGCCACGCTCCTTCATCAGTGTGATATTGGAGGAGAAAATGAGGACTGCAGATGCTGGCGATCAGAGCTAAAATGTGTTGCTGGAAAAGCGCAGCAGGTCAATTGGAGGACACAATTCTAAGGCACAGAATTTATAGCAAAAATTTACAGTGTGATGTCACTGTAATTATACATTGAGAAATACCTAGATTGTCTGTTGAGTCCTTCATCTGTTCGAATACCATAATAGTTTCACTTCTTTCATGTGTAAATCACAAAATCCTTTTTTTAAAAGTTGCATTCTCAGGTTAGCTGTAACACTGGGTGTTAGCTAGACAATATGTTGAAGGTTCTGGATTAGTGGTGCTGGAAGAGCACAGCAGTTCAGGCAGCATCCAAGGAGCTTCGAAATCGACGTTTCGGGCAAAAGCCCTTCATCAGGAATAAAGGCAGTGAGCCTGGAGCGTGGAGAGATAAACTAGAGGAGGATAAACTAGAGGACTTCAACCCCAGGGCATCAATGTGGGACTTCAACAGTTTCCTCATTTCCCCTTCCCCCACCTCACTCTAGTTCTAAACTTGCAGCTCAGCACTGTCCCCATGACTTGTCCGGACTTGTCCTACCTGCCTATCTCCTTTTCCACCTATCCACTCCACCCTCTCCTCCCTGACCTATCACCTTCATCCC
>NC_057735.1:43310643-43312461 GCF_004010195.1 Chiloscyllium plagiosum | reverse complement strand
GAATGAATGGGCACCGCACAACAATCAACAGACAGGAGGGTTCCCTCCCAGTCGGAGAACACTTCAGCGGTCCAGGACATTTGACCTCGGACCTTCGGATGACCATTCTCCTGGGCAGACTTCGGGACAGGCAGCAGCGAAAAGTGGCCAAGCAGAGGCTGATAGCTAAGTTCGGTACCCATAGGGAGGGCCTCAACCTGGACCTTGGGTTCATGTCACATTACAGGTGACCACTATTGCACTATACAAACACACACAGACACTCCTACACACACAGACACACACACAGACACACATGTACACAGACACTCACACACACCCTTACAGGCACACACACTCCCACACTCTCACAGGCATCCTTTCAGAAACTTAGACCACTCTACACTCATGCACACACATATACACTCTCTTTCACAGACACTCACAACCCCCCATCCCAGACACGCACACACTCTCCCACACTCACACATACACCCCCTCACAGACTTAAGACACTCTACACTCACTACACACACATATACACTCTCTCACACTCACAACCCCCAACCCAGACACACACACACACACACACACACAAACAGACAAAGACCCACCTGCACACATATTTTGTGGGGTGAATTTGTCCTTGCAGAGTTACGTTGTACTTTGCTCAAAAACTGCATGAATTCATGCAAAGCTCTGTTATCTCACTTTTCAGATTAGAATCAATCTAAACATCATGGCATAGACAGAGAACACGGGGCTAACACCTTCAACATGTTGTCTAGCTAACACCCATTGTTACAGCTAACCTGAGAATGCAACTTTTTAAAAAAGGATTTTGTGATTTACACATAAAAGAAGTGAAACTATCATGGTATTTGAACAGATGAAAGACTCAACAGACAATCAAGGTATTTCTCAATGTATAATTTCAGTTACATCACACTGTAAACTTTTGCTATAAATTCTGTGCCTTACAATAGTGTCCTCCACAACCACCTGATGAAGGAGCGTCGCTCCGAAAGCTAGTGTGCTTCCAATTAAACCTGTTGGACTATAACCTGGTGTTGTGTGATTTTTAACTTTACCTAAGAGTGAGTGTGTCTAACTCTCTGATGTGTCAGGAAACTCTTACATCAAACCAAACAACACTTATGCTGGAAATTTGTAACAAACACAGAAAACGCTGGAAACCCAGTGGTTACTGAAGAAGAACCTTTTACTGAACTCGAAATGTTAACTCTGTTTTTCACTCCATAGATGTTGCCAGAGCAGTTGAGTTTCTTTTATTTACATACTGTTATAGAGATCACTGATATTCCAGCCCTCCACTGGTTAGTGCATCCACTTTACTCAGCGTTTGGATAGTAACTGTTAATTTGGATAGTTTGGCTGTTAATTTCAGTATTAACCCATCGTGAATACGTAATCTCATTCTATCACACTCTCCACCCCCTCCCTGCCCCCTCAATGAGGAAGACATGCCTGTGTTTCTGTCCCTGCCCATTGGTTCATTACTTTGCAAGAGCAGCCCAGTTGAAATCAGTGGAACTGATCGGGAATGGGAAAGAGAAAGAATGGGAAAAGAGATCGGATTACAGAGAAACCCAGGCTGCTACTGAACTGAAAAGCATTTGGCTCAAAATGGTTGACTCTAGAGAGCTGAAAATGTGTTGCTGGAAAAGCGCAGCAGGTCAGGCAGCATCCAAGGAGCAGGAGAATCAATGTTTCGGGCATAAACCCTTCTTCAGGAATGAGGAAAGTGTGTCCAGCAGGCTAAGATAAAAGGTAGGGAGGAGGGACTTGGGGGAGGGGCATTGGAAGTGCGATAGGTGG
>NC_057735.1:43282297-43309422 GCF_004010195.1 Chiloscyllium plagiosum | reverse complement strand
CCCAAGTCCCTCCTCCCTACCTTTTATCTTAGCCTGCTTAGCACACCCTCCTCATTCCTGAAGAAGGGCTTATGCCTGAAACGTCGATTCTCCTGCTCCTTTGATGCTGCCTGACCTGCTGCGCTTTTCCAGCAACACATTTTTCAGCTCTGATCTCCTGCATCTGCAGTCCTCACTTTCTGCTACACTGACAGTCACACACACAAACACACTCTATCACTGCCACACACACCCTAACACCCAGACACACATCCTGACACCATCACATACTCCAATATTCACTCTGACACATATAAATACACCTCATCCCTCACACCCGCATAAACACACCCACACAGACTAGGTGTGAAGGTTCAGTTTTCAGTGAATGTGCACCTTCATTTCCAATTCCTTTGAAAGGATGGTATATTGAGAGCTATTTAACATAATCTACAACTCAACAATGTCTTTTCACAAGAAGTCTGACAATTTTGCAGACAGTTCTTTTCATCAGCCCATGGAATGGCTGGGGAATGTTAATCAGCCACATTACTCTGCAGTGGTCCCTGGTGGTCAGTGCTTTGTTCTAGCTGAATAGTTAAACTGTCCCAGCAATGTGCTCAGTGGGAGACATTTAACTTGAAACCTCTGGCATAGGGAGTGACCTGTTTGTCTCATGGCGAACACAGTCTGGTCTGCCTTCAGGGCAAATGTGCAGCAAGGTCAAGGGGTCACGATATGCATTTCAGCGACAAACAACCTCACAGTGCATCATCAAATGTGCTCTCATTGGATAAAGCACTGAACCAAATTTCCGACTCCTCAAGCCTAATGTCACGAATCCATCACCAATAAACTGCCTCAGCTTCTGATCTGAACATACCAACCCAACCCAATCCTAGACACTCAACAATCAGTGAAACTACATAAAGTACAGTCTGCTGTATGGAGGTGGGCAGGAAAATCAAAATGGAGGGTAGAGTTCATGGTCTGAAACTCTTGATCTCCACGTTGAATTCTGGAGTTTGTAAACATCTTCTTCCATCTTGTGTTGGGCTTCACTCTGACAGAAGTGTTAGCATGAGAGTCGGACAGTGTATTGAAATGGCAAGTGACTGAAACATTGGGCTTGATCTCTCGTTCCTGCATTAAAGACACAAAGATCTCCATAAGTTGATGTGTTCAAATTGGCTGGGAGAAGCCTGCTTGTGAACTGGCCTATCCCATATTCACATTTCCCTCCTCTGACCCATTAGAGGTTGATTCAGAGAATAGTGTTGACCAATGATGGCTGATTTTCTCATTGCTCAGCATCCCGGTGATAATGTCACTGGAAAAGGCATGAACACTTCTCATGAGATATCTCTGATCACTTTTCAAAACCCTGGAGATTTGGAAGCTCCGCAGTGGGAGGGTGGATCAGAAGACACAAGTTAATCAAGAGGGCTATAGAGGCTGGGTCACTTAGTATAGCCAAGGCAGAGATGGATGTTTAATCAGTGAGTGAAAGAAAGGGTTACGCGGAAAAGGCAGGAAGGTGGAGATGAGAAATATCAGATGGGCCATGGTCCCATTGAATGGTGGAGCAGAGTTGAGGGCCTGGATGTCCTACTTCTGCTGCCACATCTTATGGTCTTACATTGTTGTGTAGAGTCTTATTTGCCTTTGAGATGTTGTGAAGCACTCCGTACCTAATGGATTGAATCATTACTGTAATGTATCAAATCATTTGCACAAAGCTACACAATGACCACCTTAACTGTTGGTTGAAGGATAAATGTTGGTCAGGTCAAAGAGGAATTCCCCTCCATTTCTGGGAACAGTGCACTGAGATCTTGTAAATACAACTGAGAAGTGCTGGGCCCATCTTATGCCAAAGACACCTCAGTGAAGAGCCTGACAGGGCAGGGGAAGTGGAAATTCTAATGATCTCACCTGAAGGAACTCATTTCAATCAATCTGTGCAAACTCCTGAGTGACAGTCAGCAACACTGACTGCCTTGTTTGCAGCAAAAGCAGAAATGTCAGGGGGATATCATGAAACCTGCAAGAGCAGAAAGTGGAACGAAATGAGAAAGTACTGGAGAACCTCAGCACGTCTGGCAGCATCTGTGGAGAGAGAAATAAAGTTAATGTTTTGAAACTTCTGGGCCAAGACTTATGACTCTTCTGATGAACTGAGGAGACATGCTGGGAGTGTGGCTGAATTAGGCCGGGTATGAAATTTTAAAATTTCCAGTGATGGGTTGTGGTGCAGAGATAAAGCCGTAAGTTTGCATTTTGTCAAGTATTACAACAGACTGTGGTGCTTCCAATTTGTTGTACATTTGTATTCCATGAGTATCCAATGAAGGGTGTATTGGGTACATTTCCTACTGCTGTATCAACAAATTTGAATGGTGTCTTAACAGACATGGTCCATTTCTGAACTCCAGTTGACCTCCGCTGTACAGGAGTGGAGTATGGGCCAAAGTGCACCACACTGAGAAATAAAGAGAGCATCTCCCATCTGATGACTAGGTTCTTAACTCCACTGGAGAGGGAATGTCACTCCCACATCCCAGTTGCAGTTTCATCATGGTTGCCCACACCTTCCAGGTTTTATCACACGCCCTGGTTCCTCTGAATCACATTCCCAGCACCTTCAGGTAATCCGACCTGACAGCAAAAGGGCTAAAGGATAAATCAGACCGTTGATTATAGGAGTTGGGATGTCATGATCCGGCAGTATAGGATATTGGTGAGACCTCTTCTGCAGTAAATTACAGTTCTGCTCACCCTGCTACAGAAAGGATGTTATTGAATTGGAAAGGGTACAGAAAAGATTTACAAGGATGTCACCCAGACTGGAGGATTTGAGTTATAAGAGGAGGCTGGATAGCTAAAACTTTATTCACTGGAACGTAGGAGGTTGAGAGGAGACCTTATGGAAGTTTATAAAATCATAAGGGGTATAGGAAAGGTGAACAGCAAAGGTCTTTTCCCTAGGATTGGGGGGTTCAAATCTAAAGTAGCACAGCAGTTCAGTGGTTAGCACTGCTGCCTCACAGTTCCAGGGACTCAGGTTTGATTCCAGCCTCAAGCGGCTGTCTGTGTAGAGCTTGCACATTCTCCCCGTGTCTGGGTGGGTTTCTTCCGAGTGCTCAAGTTTTCTCCCACAGTCCAAAGATGTGCAGGTTAGATGGATTGTCCATGCTAAACTATCAATAATGTCCAAGGATGTGCAGCTTAAGTGGATTAGCCACAGGATATACAGAGTTACAGGCTGGGGGGGTAGTCTGGGTTGATTCACCTAGGAGTGTCAGTGTGGACTCAATGGGCCAAATGGCCTGCTTCCACACTGGAGGGATATGCTTAAAGTGAGGTGGGGTGGTGGGGGGTGGGGAAGGGGCAAGATTTAAAAGGGACCTGAGAGGCAACCTTTTCACACAGAGGGTGGTTTATATGTGGAATGAATTGTTAGAGAAAGTGGTAGATGCAGGGAAGTTGCAACATTTAAAAGACCCTAGGACAGGTGCATGAATTGGAAAGATTTAGAGCGATATGGACCAAACACAGGCAAATGGGGCTAGTTTAGATTGGGAAACGTGATTGACATGGAAAGGTTAGATTGCGTGGTCTGTTTCCATGCTGTATGCCTCAATGACCAGTTTAAATCTCTTTCCTGTTGGTCATCCTGGATTATGGAATCAGGCCTCTGGATACAAGCCATCTGACATCGAAACTAAAATTCCATCACTTCTGATAATTCCACATGATAATGAACTGTCTACCTGCACTTCAACTATAACCTTATCAGGCTGTAATGCCTTGTGTTTCTATAAAACACAGAGAACTCAGCTGGTGTAGCAGCAACTGTGGAGAGAGAAACGGAGTTAATGTCTTGAATCCAGTGTAACTCTCCTTCAGAACTGACGTTGTTCAAAGTGAGAATGAGCTCAGCCAGGCAAAGGGAAGTGGTGATGGATGGAGACTGTGCAGGCCTCTTTATATGGAAGGAGCAGACACCATCCTGATGGGGGATAGATATGTACAGGGATGAAGAGAAGGTGGAAAGCAGCAGAAAACTTGAATTTATGGGAAACCAAGAATCCCAAATGTAGGTGTGAAGAGACTGAATGGGGGTGGGGGGGGGGGATTTATGACTGTGTTGGAAATTGGTTCCATTGCTTCAATTCTGTTGTCTTGTGCACTGACTACTTCAGTTCCCTACCCATTGGTGGGGCCCTGTTTTAGTCACATTGGCACTCAGCTCTGAACTTCCCCTTAAGCTCCTCTTTAAAAGTTGTTTCAGTTCCTCCCAACATTATTTGATTCTTTGTATTTTTTTGGTCAGATTTTGCTTCTCT
The DNA here is from genome assembly GCF_004010195.1 of Chiloscyllium plagiosum. Classification (NCBI taxonomy): domain Eukaryota; kingdom Metazoa; phylum Chordata; class Chondrichthyes; order Orectolobiformes; family Hemiscylliidae; genus Chiloscyllium; species Chiloscyllium plagiosum. The sequence continues at coordinate 43,305,094 of NC_057735.1, read as the reverse complement.
GAAGTGTCTCAGCACATCGAGTTATAGAAAGTGAATCCTGCAGATGCTGGAGATCAGAGTCAAGATTAGAGTGGTGCTGGAAAAGCACAGCAGGGCAGGCAGCATCCAAGGAGAAGGAAAATCGACGTTTCGGGCAAAAGCCCTTCATCAGGAATGAGCGGCTTTTGCCCGAAACGTCGATTTTCCTGCTCCTTGGATGCTGCCTAACCTGCTGAGCTTTTCCAGCACCACTCTAATCTTGACATCGAGTTATAGAGTCAAACCCTCCATTCCTGACAATGTCCTGGTAAATCTTTTCTGACTCCTGTCCAGCTGAATAATATTCAGGATGACAGCACTGGCAGGGTGGTCCGTCCATTCAAGGCCGGCTGCATCCATTTTTCTGTCTCTGCTTTTCATTTTTTTTTCCTTTCTTTATCTTCCTGATGTGTCAGGGAGACTGGAACTGTGTCGGCAGTGACCAGAGCAGGACTCCTGGCTTTGTAGGCCCAAAGCATGGACCTGGAACAGTCCTGGAGCCGTATTTTGATTCCTGGCCAATGAATTTAAGTAGTTTCCTTTTACTCTTTTGTACCACAAATTGGTGCAACATTGTAGTGACAGGACACTTTTCACTGTTTCTCCTGAGGTATATTTGATGGTAAACCATTCTTTCATAAACGCATAAACATCCTTCCGATTCCAAGTTGAACAATGTGATATGAATCCAAGTTTGTGATGTGCAAGCAGGCACAGTGTTCTGACCAAGTGCTGGATTAGCTATTACTGGATCTCTCTGCATGTTCCCAGTAATGTTAAGGTGGAGGAGCACGGCTAATGTGGGAAAACATGCACAAACCCCGGAATCTGAGCTTTGAAACATCAAATATAGGAACGTGGGGAAGGGACAGAGAAAGGAGCAGGGCAGCATCATTATAAAGACCAACTCGAATATAACAAAACACAATCAACACCGCGTTGAAATAGAGCTTCAACATGGTTGTGTAATGAAGCGATAAACTTTAAACTTTTAATTACTTTGAGAATTTATGGTTTGAAATGCAGATTTTTTTTTGCTGTTGCTTCTTGATGTTCATCCTGTAGACTATAGGCTAAATATGGCTTCAGACCTGAACAGTCGACCCTCACAATCCAGGTAACATCACTGTAATTCTTTGTTAGCAGCTGGGAACAAGATTGCCAGTCCTCTCAGATTATTCTGGTGCATTGTGAGTTGGCCCTGGCACATGCTCCTCAGGGATAACGTCCCAGGGGCAGAAGGAAGGGCTCCTCAATGCTGCAATTGACCCACGGTCACACAGTTACTCAGCACATCCAGGTAAAATACCCGCAGCAGCTGGCCACAGCGGGCACACAGCTGCTGAAGTGGTGCCCAGCTTTACATCTGCAAGAATTCAGTCAATTGTTGTAAAAACCCATCTGGTTCACCAAGGCCTTTTAGGGAAAAGAACTCTCCCACCTCACATGGTCTGGATTACATGTAACTCCAGACCAACAGCAATGAGTTTTGCTCTTAAATTGCCCTCTGGACAATTAGAAATGGGTAATAAATGCCAGAGACGCCCACATCCTCTGAATTAATAAAACAAATACCACTGAGATTTCGCAGCATTCAATTTGGTAAAATGATCCCCCTTCAGCCAAAATAAAAGCAGACCTGGAAAACAATCGATTGCAACCTCTAAAGAAGGGTCAGTCGGCCCCACTCTGCTTCCTCTGTACGAGTACGGCCAGACCTGCTGAGTTTCTCTAGCACTGTCTGCTCTTTTTCTACACTGCTTGAGCACAGGTAGTCATAATTTGGAATGCCGGTGTTGGACTGGGGCGTACAAAGTTAAAAATCACACAACACCAGGTTACAGTCCAAAAGGTTTAATTGGAAGCACTAGCTTTCCAAACACTGCTCCAAAACCACTGATGAAGGAGCAGCACTCCGAAAGCTGGTGCTTCCAATTGAACCTGTTGGACTATGACCTGGTGTTGTGTGATTTTCAACTTTGTGCACAGGATGTGTGTGGTAGGGCTGGCAAGGTTGCAACGATCCCAGCAGACCCGAGAGGACGCTGGTGGGCCTCTTTGGTGAACAGTGACAGTGTTGTTGGTCTGCTTGCTACTTGTTCGGAAATCTGAATTGTGTAGGGTTCCAGGTCAGCCTAGTGTGTGACTCGGAGGTGAGAGCTTTCCCATGACATTGCTGTTCTCGTTCTCCTCGTTGGTGGGCATGGGAGGGCCACAGAGTTTCTTTTTAATGAACGACTGGAGTGCCAAAGAGCAACACAAAAAGATAGATATCATTTGATACTCTGGGCAGATCTTCCATGATTCAAAGATGATGTTAAATTCGATGGCGCATCTGATTTGATTAGCCTGTCACAGCAGGAAAAAGGGGGCTGCTTGATTGAGTGCTGAGCACCCCAGAGAGGGGCCGGGAGGAAACAGAAGGCTGCTTTGCCAGAGAGAGCTGCCTGTCAAGCCTGTCATATTTGATGGGAAACTTGGCCCCCGTCACGCTCTCATAACCTCAGCAAAACAACTCAAAGCTGCAGCCTTTCCACTGAGCACTGCTTCAAAGAATCAGCATCGCAGGAGGGAATGAGGAGTAGCCTGTGACGCTGGCCTCTTGATGAGGAAGCTCCACACAGACAAGCTCAGAACAAAAACAAATGCCGGCTTCCTGAACTCGAGCATGTACGTTGTCAACAGTCCCTGACAGAAGCTCAACGCACACACGGAGCAGAGTCCAAGCAGATGTCTGCTGTCTCTCAACTGATCCTTGCTGATAAACTGCTTCCTATCCCAGTTTCAGAGGATTGTGTCACCTGTCAAATTACACTGGGACATGAGCCAGTCAGGGACCCAACAAAATGTCATTTTATCTCATCCGTCTTGATATTACCTGTTTTTGCTTCTATTATTTTTGCGTGATTGTGTGTGTGTGATTTTGATTGCAGCTTGCATTAGTGTCATCGGCAAGTCAAGTGTGCAGACTCCCAGACCAAATCCTTACACTCACTTAGCAAGTGTAATTTACACCTTAAAGGCACCAAAATCAACAGATTGGTAAAGAAGCAATTGCATTTTTGTTGCAACTCAAGAACTCAGGATGTCTCAATGTTCCTCCAATAGGGAAATACCAGTTGAAGTATAATTACTATTACCTTGGAGAAAGTGTGGCAGCCAATCGGATCACACAAACACATGAGCATCAATGGTCAGATATGTTTGAGTGCCATCAGTTGAGGGATAAATATTGGGCAGTTTACCAAGAGAAGTGCACTGTCTTTCTACCTGTGTGGCAAAACAAAAACTGCAGATGCTGGAATCCAAAGTAGACAGGCAGGAGGCTGTAAGAACACAGCCAGCCAGGCAGCATCAGGAGGGACAGGCAGGAGGCTGTAAGAACACAGCAAGCCAGGCAGCATCAGGAGGGACAGGCAGGAGGCTGTAAGAACACAGCAAGCCAAGCGGCATCAGGAGGGACAGGCAGGAGGCTGTAAGAACACAGCAAGCCAGGCTGCATCAGGAGGGACAGGCAGGAGGCTGTAAGAACACAGCAAGTCAGGCAGCATCAGGAGGGACAGGCAGGAGGCTGTAAGAACACAGCAAGTCAGGCGGCATCAGGAGGGACAGGCAGGAGGCTGTAAGAACACAGCAAGTCAGGCAGCATCAGGAGGGACAGGCAGGAGGCTGTAAGAACACAGCAAGTCAGGCGGCATCAGGAGGGACAGGCAGGAGGCTGTAAGAACACAGCAAGCCAGGCAGCATCAGGAGGGACAGGCAGGAGGCTGTAAGAACACAGCAAGCCAGACGGCATCAGGAGGTGGAGAAGTTGATGTTTCAGATGCAACCTTTCTTCAGGACTGGGGGTGGATGGGGGGGTGGATGGGGAGACACCTCCCACATGACCATCCTTGGCCTCGTCCATTGCCAAAACAAACCACAGCACCTATTGGAGGAACAACACCTTATCCTCTGCCTGGTCACCCTACAGCCCAGAGGACTAGCATTGAGTTCTCCAATTTCAAATAACCTCCCTCTCCATCCTCCGACTCCCTTGCCAGTCCCTCCTTCTCACTGCCACTCCTCCCAGTCACCAACCAGATTCTATCCTCCCATTGACTAACTAGATCATACCCTCTGCCTGTCTTCACCTATTCCCACTTCACCACCCTGCTCTGCCACCCCCTTTATCTGCAGCTCCCCGTATACCCAGTCCCAGTCCTGAAGAAGGGTTATACCCCAAATGTCAACTTCCACACCTCCTGATGCTGCCTGGTAGCTATGTTATTCCAGCCTCCTGCCCGTCTACTTTCTACCTGTGAGGAATAGACAAATGTTGGTTGAATGTCTCATTTACAAGGCCACATTTCTGACAGTGCTGTACTGCACTATCGATTCAGGCGTTCTCACTGTAGATCCGGGCCAACCTGTGCATTGAAATGGTGAATCTCTGGATTTCTGAAGAAGTCGAATACCCCAATGAGAGTTCTCTTGGCCACAAAGGTGGCTGGAAACAAAGCTGAACAATAAATGGGGGTTCAATATGATGATAAGAGGTTTACAGGAATGACTGATAGAATGAGACAAAAACCTGACTCTTATAGAATCCCTACAGCACAGAAAGAGGCCATTTGGCCCATTGAGACCTCACTGATCCTCTGAAGAGCATTCCTCCCAGGCCCAGCCCTATAACCCTACATTTCCCATGGCTAATCCACCTAAACTGTATGTCTTTGGACTGTGGGAGGAAACGGGAGTACCCAGAGGATATCCACACAAAGACACAGTGAGAAATAGCAACCTCCTCACAGACCTGGGGCTAGAATTGAACCCACTCCCTAGCAGCTGTGAGGCAACAGTGCCAACCACTGAGCTAACCTGCCAACCTACTTTAAATGCCCTTCGCTTTTCTGAAGGCACTGACTTGCTGGGGGTAAGGTCATAGATACCAGCCCCAGTACCTCAGGTCTGAGTTTAAAAGGCCATTCAACAACTACAGGCTGTTTAAAAAGTTCACAGGGGAAAAAGCACTTAGAGCTTCACAGGCAAATCCCTTTTGACTCCTAAATAGAATTTGAGCATCACATTTAAAAAGATAGAGTGAGAAAGGTAGATTGAAGAAATCTGGATTTGGGCGTCAATGGAAAGTGCTGACTAGTTTGAGATGAAGCAGACACACTTAATCCTGACATGGATGTGGGAATTTTCCCACTTGCAGTTCAGTTGTTGCTGAGTGAGATTGATGATGTTTTGTCTGCCATGGCTCAGACTGTATTTGCTCATTCAGCCTTCGACTTTTCACTGCGTTTATTATGCAACCAACTTCCTCTTCTTGTGGAATTGTGTGGTCAGGGAGGTGGGAATGCAGACCAATGCCAGCTCTTTCTGGTATTCACGCTGCTGCCACTATATTTAATACTTATGTTACATGCTGCAAACCAGCAACTGGCCTTCTTCATACTGTGGTTTATCACTGAGGGACTGGTTCAGAGGAATGTTCACTCCCTGTTTCATAGACACAGAACTGGGAATATCGGTGGAGAGAATCACAGTCTTTTTTTCCCTGTGGACTGCCACAGAAGGCCACATCACATTTAATAAGCCGAGGGAGTTTGGATCCAAATTGCTATGTCAATACTGTGTACCAGGTGAGACTGGATGCCTAGCAGTGCACAAGGGAGGTCAATGATTATAGAAATGCCTACAGTGCAGAAGGAGGAAGAGTTACACCCGAAACATTGACTTCTCCACCTCCTGCTGCTGCCTGGCTTGCTGTGTTCTTCCAGCCTCTTGCTTAACTACCACAGATACTCCACTTGGCAGGCTGGCTTCCTGTTGGAAAACAGGTGTATTTAACCAGACTGGGCAGTGATGTTAGCACTCCACCCACTTTAAACCCCACTCCACCACCCCCCAAGCGAGGTCTAACTTGCTTGTCTTGAGGAGCTACCTGGTTTCAGTACTCAATTTCCAGGTCTACTTTACTAATATTTGCCTCCAATTCCAGCCTTTGTTCCTCCATTAGGTTTTTTCCCTCTGCTCCCGGATTCTCAATCCCAGGCTCTCCTGAACATACAGAAATTCAGCCTCGATCAGAGCATGTTTATGTACCGAGACGGTGACATTATGGTGCACAAAGGTTGTTACAACAGTGACCTCCACATGCACAGATGTATTCTGGTTTAGAGGTGACAGTCACCAATAACCAAGGTCACTGGGCCAGTTGGCAGCCATTTTGATGCCCACGTTCCCGTTTAGGCCATATTATTCAGTTTTCACGAAGCTCATGAGGAAAATGCAATACTTGGTTTTCTTGTATAATCTCGACATCCACCCCCTGCCTAAAGTTGCCACGGCATTTGCAAATAATTAGTGCAGAATACCGATTAGCCTAACTGTTATTTTGAGATTACATTCTGACATTCTGACCACAATTGGTGATTTGCCACAATCCTACTTGAGGAACCTCGTTGTCATTATGACCAGTCCCAGCTGAGTATCACTGTATTTTGCTTTCATACGACAACCCCCAATCTTTAAACTACCAGGTCAGGAGGGTGAGGAGGGAAGAACTTTATTCACCCTCTCCCTCAGTTGGTCACAGCAAAGGTAATCAAAGTGTGATTCCCTTCCTTTTCTAATGCTTTTCCTCCAAACCGAATGAATTTCAGTTTTAAAAAGAAGATAATTTTAACAAGCCTTTTTCAGCTTAACAAAAGAGTGGGCTTATGAGTTATGAAACATGAAAAAAAAGAGAATATATCACACATAAACACAGATTAGAAATGGAAAGTGAGTCCAAAAAAATCTCTTTAAAATTAGAAGATAGAAGATAGAACATTACAGCGCAGTACAGTCCCTTCAGCCCTTGTTGTTGCGCTTACCTGTGGAACCAATCTGAAGCCTATCTATCCTGCACTATTCCATTATCATCCATATGGTTATCCAATGACCATTTAAATGCTCTTCATGTTGGTGAGTCTCCTACTGTTGGAGGCAAGGCGTTCCACGCCCTGACTATTCTCTGAGTAAAGAAACTACCTCTGACATCTGTCCTATATCTATCACCCCTCAATTTAAAACTATATTCCCTTCCTGCTAGCCATCGCCATCCGAGGAACAAGGCTCTCACTGTCCACCCTATCTTACCATCTGATTATCTTATATGTCTCAATTAAGTCATCTCTCAACCTTCCCCTCTCTAACGAAAACAGCCTCAGGTCCCTTAGCCTTTCCTCACAAGACTTTCCCTCCATACCAGGCAACTTCCTAGTAAATCTCCTCTGAACCCTTTCCAAAGCTTCCTGTAATGCAGTGGACAGAACTGTACGCAATACTCCAAATGTGGCCATTTCAGAGTTTTGTACAGCCGCAGCATGACCTCATGGTTCTGAAACTTAATCCATCCATCAATAAAAGCTGACACAGCATATGCCTTCTTAACAAACCTATCAACCTTGGTGGCAACTTTCAGGGATCTATGTACGTGGACATTGAGATCTCTCTGCTCATCTACACTACGAAGAATCTTACCAATAGCCCAGTACTCTGTATTCCTGTTACTCCTTCCAAAGTGAATCACCTCACACTTTTCCCATTTGCCACCTCTCAGCCCAGCTCTGCAGCTTATCTATGTCCCTCTGTAACCTTCAACATCCTTTAGCACTATCCACAACTCCACTGACCTTAGTGTCATCCGCAAATTTACTAACCCATCCTTCTACGCCCTCATCTAAGTCATTTATAAAAATGATAAACAACAGTGGACTCAAAACAGATCCTTGCGGTACACCACTGGTAATTGAACTCCAGGATGAACATTTCCCATCCACTACCACCCTCTGTCTCCTTTCAGCTAGCCAATTTCTGATCCAAACCTCTAAATCTCCCTCAATCCCATGCCTCCATATTTTGTGCAATAGCCTCCTGTGGGGAACCTTATCAAACACCTTACTGAAATCCATGTACACCACATCAACCACTTTGCCCTCATGTTTGGTCACCATCTTACTATTCTCCTCTACAATATTGTTTTTTTCCAGTGTGAAAACTGACAAAAAACATTCATTTAACACTTCCCCAATCCTCTTGGACTCCACGCAGAACTTTCCACTACTATCCTTGATTGGCCCTAATCTTTCTCTAGTCATTCTTTTATTCCTGATATATCGAAAGAAAACCTTAGGGTTTTCCTTGATCCTATCTGCCAATGACTTTTCGTGTCCCTTCCTGGCTCTTCTTGCCTCTCTTTCTCGGTCTTTACTGGCTAACTTGTAACTCTCAAGCTCCCTAATTGAGCCTTCACATCTCATCCTAACATAAGCCTTTTAACAAGAGATTCAACTTCTTTAGTAAACCACGGCTCCCTGGCTCAACCACTTCCTCCTCGCCTGACACGTACATACTTATCAAGGACACACAGTAGCTGCTCCTTGAACAAGCTCCACATTTCAATTGTGCCCATCCTCTGCAGTTTCCTTTCCCATCCTATGCACCTATGACCAGTCCCAGCTGAGGTTCACCACTGTATTTTGCTTTCATACGAGACACCCCCAATCATTAAACTACCGGTTTAGGAAGGTGAGGAGGGAAGGACTTTATTCACAGCAAGGGTAATCAAAGAAATATCCCTTCCTTCTTGAAGACCTTTCCTGCAGACTGAATGAATTTCAGTTTTAAAAAGAAGCCAATTTTAACAGACCTTTATTGATTTAACAAAAGAGTGGGTTTATAAGTTATGAAACATGAAAAGAAATGAGGATGTAATGCACATAAACACAGATTAGAAATGGAAAGTGAGTCCAAAAAATGTTAAAATCAGAAGATGGTTGGATGTGCATCAAGATCAGTCACAATATGATCATAGTGGAGCAGTGATCATTGAGCAGTCAATCTTGAGATTGTTGCCTTTGCAGGTTCGGTGAAATTTCCTTGACCTGTTTGGGCTGGCTTGCTAACTAGTTTCCAGCACTCAGAACGATAACTCCCTTTAGCTGCAATGTCAGGGTTACTAGTGCATGTTCCTTCCACTATAACCTTTGCAGCACACCACTGTTCACACTCACGCAGTATTTCATCCCACAAGCACACCCAATCCACTTGGCACACATAAACCAGGTCCGAAACTCGATGTTAAATCCTGACCCTGTGTACTCTAGTCTCTCACCCAGATTACTGTCTTTTCCCTGTTAAAGTCACAGTCTAAGATAACCCAGAGAGATTGCTAATCAATTTTGCAATGTATTAAAGCTTCTTCAATACCTTTTGGTAAAATATTCTAGAATTTGTGGGGTCAGTGTGGATTTAATGGATCAAGTGACCTGCATTTTAGGGATTCTATGATTCTATGAATTCTTCTGCATTCAGCCATTGGATTTCTATCTGTAGTCATCCTTTGCAAATATCAGAACTGTTTTTTAAAAAATATATAATTAATAGTTCAACATGTTGATGAGTGCTTCAGGCTCTGATGTATCACCATGACAATTTACAAAACAGCTGAATTTACCAATGGATGAAAACAGAACATGCCTCGGAATAAGTAATTCTGTGTGAAGTGCTTCAGGGTGTTCCTGACTGATGCGATAATGTCCTATAATTTCTTTGGTGTTAACATACTGAAAATGCTCGTCAGGTCTGGCAGCAACTGTGGAGAGAGAGAGTCATAGAGTTATAAATTCATACAGCACGGAAACAGACCCTTTGGTCCAAACCGTCCTGGTTGACCAGACATCCCAAACTGACCTAGCCCCACTTGTCAGCACTTGGGCTATATCTTTCTACACCCTCCCTATTCATACACCCATCCACACGTCTTTTAAATGTTGTAATTGTACCAAATTCCACCACTTCCTCTGGCAGCTCATTCCACACACACACCAGCCTCTGCATGAAAATGTTGCCCCTTAGGTCCCTTTTAAATCTTTTCCCTCTCACCTTAAACCTATGCCCTCTAGTTTAGACTCCCCGACCCTGGAAAAAGGCTTTGGTTATTTACCCTATCCATGCCCCTGATGATTTTATAAGCTTCTATAAGGTCATCCCTCAGTCTCCAATGCTTCAGGAAAATAACCCCACCCTTTACAGCCTCTGCCTATAGTTTAAACCCTCTAATCCCGGCACCATTCTAGTAAATCTTTTTCTGATCCCTTTCAAGCTTAACAAACCTTATTCGTGCCTCACAAATCTTGTTGAATTCTTTGAGAAGAATACCAAACAGGTGAATGAGGGTAAAGTGGTTGATGTGGTGTATAGGTATTTCAGTAAGGCATTTGATAAGGTTCCCCACAGTAGATTATTGCACAAACTACGGAGGCATGGGATTGAGATTGATTTAGCAATTTGGATCAGAAATTGGCTAGCTGAAAGAAGACAGAGGGTGGTGGTTGATGAGAAATATTCATCCTGGAGTTCAGTTACTAGTGGGGTACCACAAGAATCTGTTTTGGGTCCACTGCTGTTTGTCATTTTTATAAATAACCTGGATGAGGGCATAGAAGGTTGGGAGGTAAATTTGTGGATGACACTAAGGTCAGTAGAGTTGTGGATAGTGATGAAGGATGTTGTAGGTTACAGAGAGACATAGATAAGCTGCAGAGCTGGGCTGACAGGAGGCAAATAGAGTTTAATGCAGAAAAGTGTGAGGTGATACACTTTAGAAGGAGTAACAGGAATGCTGAGTACTGGGCTAATGGCAAGATTCTTGGTAGTGTGGATGAGCAGAGAGATCTCAGTGTCCATGTACATAGATCCCTGAAAGTTGCCACCCCGGTTGATAGGGTTGTTAAGAAGGCATGTGGTGTATTAGCTTTTATTGGTAGCAGGATTGAGTTTCAGAACCATGAGATCATGCTGCAATTGTACAAAAGTCTAGTGCAGCCACATTTGGAGTATTGCGTACAGTTCTGGTTACCACATTATAGAAAGGATGTGGAAGCTTTGAAAAGGGTTAAGAGGAGATTGACTAGGATGTTGCCTGATATGGAGGGAAGGTCTTATGAGGAAAGGCTGAGGGACTTGAGGCTGTTTTCGTTAGAGAGAAGAAGGTTGAGAGGTGACTTAATTGAGACATATAAGATAATCATAAGGTTAGATAGGTTGGACAGTGAGAGCAATTTTCCTCGAATGGCGATGGCTAGCAGGAAGGGACATTGAGAGGTGATAGATACAGGACAGATGTCAGAGGTAGTTTCTTTACTCAGAGAGTATTAGGGGCATGGAATGCCCTACCTGCAACAGTAGTAGACTCACCAACTTTAAGGACATTTAAATAGTCATTGGATAGGCATATGGACAAGAATGGAATAGTGTAGGTTAGATGGGATTCAGATTGGTTTTACGGGTCGGTGCAACATCGAGGGCTGAAAGGCCTGTACTGCGCTGGAATGTTCTATGTAATATCTTTCTTATAGCAAGGAGACCAGAATTGAATGCAATATTCAAAATGTGGCCTCATCAATGTCCTGAACAGCCACAACATGAGATCCCAACTCCTAAACGTAATGCAATTACCAATGAAGGCAAGAGTATCAAACACCTTCATCACCCTGTCTACCCTCACCCCTCAGTCTCTTTGCTCGGTAATACTCCACAAGGCCCTACCATTAACTGTATAAGTCCTGCCCTGCTTTGCCTTAGCAAAATGCAACACCTCACATTTAAATAAATTAAATATGGGCGGCACAGTGGCATAATGGGCGGCACGGTGGCATAAAGGGTGGCACGGTGGCACAGTGGTTAGCACTGCTGCCTCACAGCGCCAGAGACCCGGGTTCAATTTCCCCCTCAGGTAACTCTCTGTGTGGAGTTTGCACATTCTCCCCAGTGTCTGTGTGCGTTTCCTCTGGGTGCTCCGGTTTCCTCCCCCAATCCAAAAATGTGCAGGTTAGGTGAATTAGCCATGCTAAATTGCCCGTAGTGTTAGGTGAAGGGGTAAATGTAGGGGAATGGGTCTGGTTGGGTTGCGCTTCGGCGGGTTGGTGTGGACTTGTTGGGCTGAAGGGCCTGTTTCCACACTGTAAGTAACCTAATCTAATCTAATCTAATCTAAGTAATCTAATCTAATCTAAACTTCATCTGCCGTTCCTCCATCCATGGGCCCACCTGATCAAGGTTCTGTTTAATCTGAGGTAATTTTCTTCACTGTTCACTATGCCTGCAAATTTGGTATCATCTGCAAACTTACCAACCATGTCTCCTATATTCACATCCAAATCATTTTCCTAAATGACAAAAAGTATGGAACCAGTACCAACACAACATCTTGGCTAAGTATTTGATGTCTACTGCTTCATTTTGTATTTATGACTGATTTGAACTAGGTTCCCTGGTGGATCAATATATGAGTACACTTTACAGAACCCTAGATTCAATTACTAAGTGTGTTGATTTGCCGATCTTAGTTAGGGACTAGTAGAGAGATACTGTCAGTGTTCCTTAATTATGGGACGGAAAAGAACAAAGTTCAAATAAGATATTAACTCTTTATAAGTCATTGACTGGGCCTCAGGTAGATATCATTCTGGTTATCACTATGTCAAGGCCTGGAGAGGATGCAGAAGAGATTTACCAGAATTATGGGATGAGGGATGTCAGTCATGTAGTAAGTTTAGAGAAACTAGGATAGCTACCCTTAGCAGAGAAGCTTCAGGGGAAATTGAATAGATGTGTTCAAACTAATGAAGGTTGATTACTAAAGGAAGTAAGGAAAATCTATTTCCATTTCCAGGAAGGTCAGTAAGGAGAGGATGCAGAATATTGACAAAAACACTCATGGGGAAATGATTTTCATGAAACCATCTTACTGTGACCTTAAATGATGGTGGAACCAGATTCAATAGTAATTTGCAAAAGGGAATTGAATAAATTTTTGAAAAGGGTAAAAAAGTGTGAGAGTGTCAGGAAGCAATTGGCCATTATCCAACTGCTCATGTGTTGAGTGAAAGCTGTGGCCTGCAGCCACCTTTGGAGAGAAAGAGGGGACCTGCGTGAGCTCCTCCTTGACACAGGAATGTTTTTACTCTTCCTGCTGCTGTCATGTCCTCTCAATACAGCCCTAGTGCCTTCCAATGGACAGACTGCATAATGCTCCTTAACTTTCATGTGAAGGAGACTGAAAGCTCATAAGAATCCTACTCATTGACTACAGTTCAGCCTTCAACACTAATATCCCCAATAGACTGATTACTAAACTTAGTGATCTCGGACTAAGTCCCACTCTCTGCAACTAGATCTTCAGTTTCCTGACCCACAGGCCACAATCAGTGAAGATTGGGGACAATATTTCATCCTCACTAACACTCAACACTGGAGTGACCCAGGGGTGCGTACTCAGTCCCCTACTATACTCACTGTATACCCATGACTGCGTCGCCAAATACCAGACTATGCAATTTACAAGTTCACTGATGACACAACCATCGTTGATCGAATCTTAGATAGCAACGAAACAGACTACAGACGGGAGGTGGAATACCTGGAAAAATGGGGCACTGAGAACAACCTAGCTCTCAATGCTGGCAAAACCAAGTAACTCATCATTGACTTTTGAAGGGATGTTACTCATGCCCCCCTACACATTAACAGCACAGAGGTGGAATGAGTGGAGAGTGTCAAGATCCTGACAAGAGTGGAGAGTGATCATCCACAACAAGCTTTCTTGGACGTTCCATGTGGACGCACTGGTTACAAAGGCCCAACAACGTCTCTTCTTCCTCAGGACGCTGAGGAAATTTGGCATGACGGCGAATACCCTGTCTGGATGTATCACCACGTGGTTTGGCAACTGTACCATTCAAGATCGGAGACAATTACAGAGAGTGATGGACTCGGCCCAGACAATCACAAAGGCCAACCTCCCATCTATAGAATCCATCTACCAGGCCCGCTGTCAAGGAAAGGCCGCTAGCATTCTCAAAGATCCATCCCACCCTGGCAATGCTTTTCTAAACCTCTACCATCGAGGAGAAGGTACGGAAGCCTGAAAACATGTACCAGCTGGTTTCGAAACAGTTTCTACCCTACTGTTGTTAGAATACTGAATGGACTCACAAACTCTTAACATTCGCCTGTACCTTTGTTTGTGTTTTTGGCGCTGTTTACCTATTATTTCCTTATCTGTGCTACTTAACTCCGTGATCTGCCTGTATTACTCGCAAGCGAAAGCTTTTCACTGTTCCTCGGTACACATGACGATAAATTCAATTCAATTCAATTGAAAGCTCTTCTTCAGCTCAATGTGGAATAATACCATCTTACCGCCCACCGTTCCAACACCATCATTGCCGGTGATTGTTAGTACTCTTCTTCTCAGAGGTTAACGAATGATGCCACATGGTTAGGGTGAGATTTTGGTGAAGATTTGTAGCTCAGGTTGTGCATCAGATTGTAAGCTTGTTTGCTGAGCTGGTGGACTTGCTCTCAGACATTTCGTCCCCACGCTAGGTAATATCACCAATGACCCTCCAGAGAAGCATCGCTGTTCTGTCCTGCTTGCTATTTATCTGTACACTAATGTGACTAAGTATAAATGAACGCCTACACTAGAACGAGCCATTAACACTAAACAACAGCAGACCAAGACAAAGAAAAGACTAGCCCTGCAAGAAATACTGGCCAAGCTCACACACAGCAAGGACATGGACAATTCAGAATCTTGGATACAGAACCTGTCTGACTGATCACTCACAGACACGGAAAAAGCCATCCTAGTACAAGGGATGAATTTCAACCACAGGGACACGGATAAAAAGGACTTGGTAGCAGCACTGGAATCCACCCTGAAATACAACAAATTAAAGCAGGCCATCAGACAGACAGTAGCACCAACACTAAGCAGAAAGAAAGAAGGGAACACCCTCAATACACTGGAAAGGGAAGCCCTGGAAGGACTCAGAAAAGATAGAAATATCGTAATCCTACCTGCAGACAAAAGGCACATGACCGTCATCCTGAACAGAACACTACTCGCAGATACCAATACGTACCTACAGGTGGCGATGTTTCCAACTCCGCAGCTAGAAAACCATATTACTGCAAATCCTGAGGAAATGACACAAGACAGGTGAAATTAACAAGACTGGCCCTCAAAGAATGAAACCAGAAGAATCCAACACATGCCGTTTCTACGGATTACCAAAGATAAATAAACAAGAGACCAACCTCAGATCCATAGTCTCACTTCCCAGTATACCGACATACAGACTAACAAAGGCACTGCAACGCAAACTGAAACACCCAGGAGAAGACTCAACCCATTCCATCCACTCCACCAAGGAATTCCTTAACATCATCAAAGACACCAAAGTAGAGGATGACGAGGTCATGGTTTTCTTTGACGTGATGGCCATCAATAAACATCAGCCTCACCAAAGAAACACTGGCCTCACTGCTAGATGAACTAAGGACTCAAATGCCTGACAGCACCAACTCCATCAGCAAGGACGGCATTCTCAAACTAGTAGGCCTGTGCCTCACAACCCACTTCACCTTCAATGACAAGACCTACAAACAAATCAATGGGATGCCTATAGGATTACTAATATCAGGACTCTTAGCAGAAGCAGTCATGCAGAGGTTAGAACGAACAGCCCTTCCCACGATCCAGCCCAAGCTTTGGGTCCACTATGTGGATGACACCTTTGTCATCATGACACACAGTAAGAACAGAGAAGATGGTAAAAGAGGGGGCGGTGTGGCTTCGTTAATCAAGGGTAGTATTACAGCAGCTGAGGTAACGTTTGAGGAGTCATCCACTGAGGTAGTTTGAGCTGAGGTTAGAAACAGAAAAGGAGAGGTCACCCTGTTGGGAGTTTTCTACAGGACTCCAAATTGTTCCAGGGATGTAGAGGAAAGGATAACAAAAATGATTCTCGATAGGAGCGAGAGTAACAAAGTAATTGTTATGGTGGACTTGGGAATACAATAGTGATATTGATTGGGAATACAATAGTGATATTGATTGGGAATACAATAGTTCAAATAGTTTGGATGGGTCAGTTTTTGTTCAACGTCTGCCAGAAGGTTTTCTGACACAGTATGTAAACCGGCCAACAAGGTCTGATGCCATATTGGAATTGGTACTGGGGAATGAACCGGGCCAGGTGTTAGATTTGGAGGTAGGTGAGCACTTTGTCAATAGTGATCATAATTCGGTTATGTTCACAATAGTAGTGGGCAGGGATAGGTATATACTGCAGGGAAATAGGTTTAACTGGGGGAAAGGCAATTATGATGTGATTAGGCAAGATTTAGGATGCTTAGGATGGGGAAGGAAACTGCAGGGGATGGACACCCTTGAAATGTGGAGCTTACTCAAGGAACAGCTACTGGGGGTTCTTGATAAGTATATACCGGTCAGGCAGGGAGGTAGCTATCGAGAAAGGGAGCCATGGTTTACTAAAGAAATTGAAGCTCTTGTCAAGAGGAAGAAGAAGTCTCATGTGAGGATGAGGCATGAAGGCTCAGTTAGGGGGCTTGAGAGTTATAAGTTAGCCAGAAAAGATCTAAAGAGAGGGCTAAGAAGAGCCAGGAGGGGACATGAGAAGTTGTTGGTGGATAGGATCAAGGAAAACCCTAAGGTCTTCTATAGGTATATCAGGAATAAAAGAATGACTACAGTAAGATTAGGTCAAACCAAAGATTGTAGTGGAAAGTTGTGTGTGGAGTCTGATGACAAAGGGGAAGTGCTTAATGAATACTTTTCATCAGAATTCACATTCTAAAAAGGAAATGTAAGTGAGAAAACGAAGATACAAGCTACAAGATTAGATGGGATTGAGGTTGACAAAGAGAAGGCTTTAGTAATTTTGGAAGATCTGAAAATAGATAAGCCCCCTGGGCCAGATGGGATTTACCCTCGGATTCTCTGGGAAGCCAGGGAGGAGATTGCAGAGCCTTTGGCTTCGATCTTTATTGTCCTCATTGTCGACAGGTGTAGTGCCAGAAGACTGGAGGATAGCAAATGTTGTTCCTTTGTTTAAGAAGGGGACTCAGGACAATCCTGGTATTTATAGGCCAGTGAGCCTTACTTCGGTTGTGGGTAAGGTGTTGGAAACGGTTATAAGAGATAGGATTTATAATCATCTAGAAAGGAATAATTTTCTTAGGGATAGTCAACATGGTTTTGTGAAGAGTAGGTCATGCCTCACTAACCTTATTGAGTTCTTCGAGAAGGTGACAAAACTGATGGATGAAAGTTATGCGGTTGATGTGGTGTTTATGGACTTCAGTAAGATATTTGATAAGGTTCCACACGGTAGGCTATTGTACAAAATACGGAGTGTCAGGATTGAAGGTGATTTAGTGATTTGGATCAGAAATTGGCTAGCTGAAAGAAGACAGAGGATGATGGTTGATGGGAAATGTTCATCAGTTACCAGTGCAGTAACACAAGGATCTGTTTTGGGGCTACCGTTGTTTGTCATTTTTATAAATGATCTGAATGTGGGCATAGAAGGATGGGTTAGTAAATTTGTGGATGACACTAAGGTGTTCAGAGTTGTGGATAGTGTCAAAGGATGTTGTGGGTTACAAAGGGACATAGATAAGATGCAGAGCTGGACTGAGAAGTGGCAAATGGAATTTAATGAGGAAAAGTGTGAGATAGTTCACTTCAGAAGAAGTAACAGGAATGCAGAGTACTGGGCTAATGGTAAAATTTGTGATTTGGAGATGCCGGTGTTGGATTGAGATGTAATAAGTTAAAAATCACACACCACCAGGTTATAGTCCAACAGGTTTAATTGGAAGCACTACTTTCAGAGCCCTGCTCCTTCATCAGGTGGTTGTGGAGTAAAATTCTTGGCAGTGTAGATGAACAGAGAGATCTCTGTGTCCAGATGCATAAATCCCTGAAAGTTGCCACCCAAGTTGATAAGGTTGTTAAAAAGGCATATGGTGTGTTGGTGTTTATTGGTAGGGGAATTGAGTTTTGGAACCACAAGGTCATGCTTCAGCTGTACAAGTCACTGGTAAGGCCGCACCTGGAGTATTGGGTACAGTTCTGGTCACTGCATTATAAGAAGGATGTGGAAGCTTTGAAAAGGGTTCAGAGGAAATTTACAAGGATGTTGCCTGCTATGGAAGGAAGGTCTTATGAGGAAAGGCTGAGGGAACTGAGGCTGTTTTTGTTGGAGAGAAGAAGGTTGAGAGGTGACTTAATCAAAACGTACAAGATAATCAGAGGGTTAGATTGGGGGACAGTGAGAGCCTTTTTCCTCGGATGGTGAAGGCTAACATGAAGGGGCATAACTTTAAATTGAGGGGTGATAGATTTACGACAGATATCAGGGTTAGTTTCTTTATCCAGAGAATAGGAGAGGTGTGGAACGGCCTGCCTGCAACAGTAGTAGACTCATCGATGTTAACGGCATTTAAATGGAGCATTGGGCATACATATGGGTAACAATGGAAAGGTGTAGGATGGGCATCAGATTAATTTCACAGGTTGGCATCACATTGAGGGCCAAAGGGCCTATACTGCGCTGTAATGTTCTATGTTCTATGAAATGCAACAAATTAGAAGAAACTCACAGGTGCATAAACAATATCCTTACCGATATAAAGTTCACCAGAAAGGAAGAAAGCAACAATAGACTCCCCTTCCTAGACATCCCAGTAGAAAGAAAAGCCAATGGAGAGCTGCAGACCAGCATCTACAGGAAAGTCAGATACTCAACTACAGGAGCAATCAGCCCAACACCCACAAACAGGGCTGCATCAGGACATTATTTAAATAAGCCACAACACACTGCAGCACCCAGGAACTATGAGAAGCTGAGGAAAAACGCCTATAAAATATAATTAGGAGCAACAGGTACCCGATAAGCACAGTCGCCAATGTCTGCACAATAGGCCTAAACAAGAAGACACAACACTCCCATAGACTCTAGCCACCCTGCATACATCAAAGACATCTCAGAGATGACGACCAGACCCTTCTGGCCCCTAAGCATCATGGTAGCCCACAAACCTGCCACCACACTGAAACAGCTCCTGATGAATTTAAAGGACCCTATACCAACAACCAGCAGAACCAACATCATATACAAAATACCCTGCAAGAGCTGCAACAAACATTACATTGGAACAAATGAGCAGGAATTCCTACAGGCCTGGCATTCAAACCCGAACCCGAACCCGAACAAACATATAGATTTGGACCCCATTTACCAACCTCTCAGAAACAGAATCATAAATGACATCACCTACCACAGCAAACCGAGACAGATAAATAGCAAGTGGGACAGAACATCAACACCTAACTGGAGGCTCACTGATGGTGACAAAACGTCTGAGAACAAACCCACCAGCTCAGCGAGCAAACTTGCAACTTGATGGTTAGAATGTTGTTTGGCGCTGAAAAAGATTACTCACCTTATTACAGCAGTAAGTGCCCTTAACTGAATGCTTGCACAATAGTATTGTTCTCATTCTGCTTTTATTGCCAGTATTGGATGAATTTGCACAGTGTGGGAGCACTTGAAAATTGAAATCACAGCCTCTCTCCATTTGCACTGTGTTCTCTGAGAGATCTTCTTTTGAAAAGATTGGTGGTTCTATCCTTTTCCTTCAGCCTCTATCTATGCTATACATCTCCCCCCATCACTGTGGATGGCCTTTTCCTTCCCTCTGCCATTTTCCTCAGTCTTTCTCCAATCTCCCTCTGTAACAATTGGCCCTTTCACTATCTCCCGCAATATCTTCCGGCATTTCCTCTTAATACCACTATCATCCAGTTCCCCATCCAATGCCCCATCTTCTTGTTCTCCTTCCCCAGGATTCCGAATTAGCACATTCTGTACCCCAGCTTAAATATGCAGCTCCCAATGTTCCTTGTTCCCCATCACCTCCCGTGGCCCATCACTCTGCAACCCCAGTCTGTTCCCTCCATTCCCCAGTGTCTAAGCTCCATTCCTGACTGTTCCCTTCCAATGAACCCACAGTCTTGTTCACATTTGTAGGTAGAACATCCTTTTCATGTTACTTGTTTGTAGGAAGTGGGCATCACTGGCTAGGTTAGTCCCTTGAACTGAGTGGCTTGCTCAGGCATTTAAGAATCATGTGGACTCAATCAGGTATGGATGGAAGATTTCCTTCTGTAAAAGATGTAAAGATGGGTCTTTACAACAATTGACAGTAGTTCCATTCCAGGCTCTTACTGAACTTAAATTTTAACCATTGGCTGTGGTAGGACTTGAACCCACAGAATTAGCCTAGATTGCTAGTCCAGTGGCATTACCACTATGCCACAACCTTCCCTACTTATTGTGAGCCCCTTTTTGAGTTGATCTCCGCTTGTCTGCCTTAGTCAGGTTAGCAGGTATCAGCCAGTTTGGCTGCCCAGGCTTGTGGGCTCAATCAGCATTCACCACAAACACTATCACCGCTTGCTTACACCAAGCAACACCGTGCATGACTGAGAGTTTTCATGAGCTGGTTGACCCACTGAGGGTTCATCCCTTACACTGTAAGTGTTTGCACAAAGAAACAGCCTGGTTGTGAAGGAGTCAAAAAAACAGAGGAAGATTGAACTCCCTGGAGCTTGGAGGAGGAAGACCGCCTGGCCAGGTGCACACCTCATGTTTAAACAGGTTTGTGAACCCATGAGTGTCCTGTTTCTCACCAACAGGATTGTGTCTGTGAATGGAATTCCAGCCGGCAGGGTCGCTAGTGAGTATTCATGGTGTGCCAAGGAACGCAAAAGTGATTCCTAACCATAGCGGTCAAGAAAATGACATGTTACCTGGAAAAGTTTGAAAACTTAATAGCACAACTTTATCTCTTGGGGAACTGAATTTTCACTTCTGCCCAATTTAGTTCCCCCATCTGTGCTTCTGAAAACACCCATTGTACCCAGAACATTTTACTGAATATTACCCAGCAGTCTATAGGTAGACGAGTTCAACATAGCACAGAGAAGGGTAAATCCAACAAACCCAATTCACCTATATAAATAGGATAACTGTTGGACTAATGGTAGGAAATCAGTCACACCAGGAGTAGTTAATCCCTGAAATGGACTTTGAGGACAATGGTGGAGGGGTGTCAGTATTAGTTTGTCCTGGGGTGAGATGATTACCCTTTCTTATCAATAAATAGCATGACCTGAGCATTAATGTTGGTGAGTGGAGTGCAAGGATTGCTTGACTGAAACAGGAGCACCTATTTTATGTTGAGGTTAAAACTCTTTTTTTATTTCAAAAATATACTTTCTTCATAAAATACTTTGATGATCTCTACAACTGGACATGCCATACATATGTAAACATTCCATTTGTTTGCATACCGAAACAGAGTAATCATTCCTATTTACAGGTCTGTACGATTACATTTTTAGCTGAGGCGTCAGCAGAGCCCAAATGACTGCGCGGGCCCCCTGTTCTTCTTTAGGCAGGCAGATGTTACACGGTGGTCTTTCCCCACCGCGCCTTGGCGGCAGCTGCCCCAAGCTTCAGCGCGTCCCTCAACACGTAGTCGTGGGTTAAGTAGATTCCTTACAGTGTGGAAACAGGCCCTTCAGCCCAACAAGTCCACACCAACCCGTCGAAGCGCAACCCACCCAGACCCATTCCCCTACATTTACCCCTTCACCTGACACTACAGGCAATTTGACTTGGCCAATTCACCTAACCTGCACATTTTTGGACTGTGGGAGGAAACTGGAGCACCCGGAGGAAACCCAGGCAGACACAGAGAGAACGTGCAAACTCCACACAGAGAGTTACCTGAGGGGGGAATTGAACCCGGGTCTCTGGCGCTGTGAGGCAGCAGTGCTCACAAACCTTGGAATGTGGCAGTCTGCAACACTCAGTCGGGGTCAACTCCTTCAGCTGGAAGATCAACAGGTTTCGGACCGCCCAGAGAGCGTCCTTCACCGAGTTGATGATCCTCCAGGCACAGTTGATGTTCGTCTTGGTGTGCGTCCTGGGGAACAGGCCGTAGAGCACGGAGAGCTGCATCACGGCGCTGCTCGGGACGAACCTCGACAAACACTACTGCATTCCTCTCCAGACTTCTTCTGCGTCGGCACATTCCAGAAGGAGGTGTGATGTTGAGGTTAAAACTGTCTCGAGCTAACTCTCAACATTGATTAGATGCCATGGTGTACTGTTCCATTGCTCACGGGCTGCATTACTGCACTCCTCTCTTGCTCAGAAAGGTCACTCAGTCGCTTCAGTCTTTGGGACTTAGGAAACTTGCATCATTTGCCCTGGAGCCAGGAAGTGAATCAGAAATAATTGACTTTATCTTTATGTTGCAAGTTTATTTTTGATTCCCCCCCCAACCCACTCAAGCCACAGAGTTTGTGTTTGCTGTGTGGGAGCACATGGTAGGTTATCATTCTGAACTGAGTTCAGCCTTTGCTGACCTCCCCATTACGGCATTTCACATCACAAAGATCAACAGTATCTCTGACTAACAGCGAACCTCAGAGTCATTAGCGCTAATGTTGGACTTCCTTGCTTCTGGCCAATACTACATCCTGTTTGTGTTCCACCCTAATGGACTAGATGAGTAACACACAACTTGTTTATGCTGCTTATCCTGTTTAGTTTGGAGATATTTTGAAAAGGCTAATGTCTGTCCTGATTGGCTCAGGGGCCACATTCTCGGCCTCGGTTCTATCTAGAGACAGAAGTACTGCAGATGCTGGAATCCAAAATAGGAGGTTGGAAGAACACAACAAGCCAGGTAGCATCAAGAAGTGAAAAACTTGATGCTGTGGGTATAACCCTTCTTCCAAGACTAGGGGGGGTGGGGGGCGAAATGCAGATAGGGGGGGGGGGGGGGGGGCAG
>NC_057735.1:43281031-43282279 GCF_004010195.1 Chiloscyllium plagiosum | reverse complement strand
TCAGTGTTGGGTTCTCCAGGCTGTAGGCTGCCCAGGCAGAAGATGAGATGTTGACCCTCCAATTTGCGCGTGGTTCATTTTGGCAATGGAGGAGGGCAAGGATGGTCATGTTGGAATGGGCCAAATTTGGAAGGTTTGGACAGTTATATCTTCACAGAAAGAGTGATGGGAGCTCTATAACTGACCTCAGTGGCTTTGGGCTACAGGGAATTTTAGAGAAAGAGAAAAGATGTTGAGTTCAGCATGCTGCGGGGAAAAGAATCAGTGGAAATCTACCAAAATGAGGTGAGAATGTTGGGTTTCAGTTTTCAGTAAGTTATGGTTTTTGTAACAGAAAATTGGAGAGTCCAATGGGTATGCACTGGAGTTGCCAATGCTTTCAGGTGCTGCCAGAATAAGTAAGTGTTTCTGGGACAGAGAGAGTGAGCTAGCCTGTAGCATTGGTGTGCAAAGCTCTGCAGCTAACTGAATTCAATGACCTGCACTGCAGTTTGATAAAGTTTCCCAGGATTGGTCATCCTGCTATATGAAGGATATTATTAAATTGGAGAGGGCTCAGAAAAAAATTACCAGGAAGTTGCCAGGAATGGAAGGTTTGAGTTATAGGGAGAAACTGGATAGGTTGGGACATTTTTCCCTAGAGCATAGGAGGTTGTGGAATGACCTTCTAGAGGCTTATAAAATCATGAGGAGCATTGTTAAGGTGAATAGCAAAGTTCTTTTCCCTAGGGTAAGGGAAGTTCAAAACGGGGGTGGAGGGCATATTTTTAAAGTGAGAGAAGAAAGATTTAGAAAGAACATGACAGGCAGCTTTTTTTTTTACATAGAGTGGTTTGTGTGTGGAATGAAGTGACAGAGGAAGTGAAAAATACAGGTACAGTAACAACATTTAAAAGGTGTTTGGATAAATACCTGAAATAGGAAAGGTTTGAAGGGATGTGGATCAAATGCAGGTGAGTGGGACTAGTTTGGTTTGGAAACATGGTTGGTATAGATTAGATTTGATTCCCCACAGTGTGGAAACAAGCCATTTGGCCCAACTAGTCCACACTGATCCTCCAAAGAGTAAACCACCCAGACCCATTTCACCCTAACTAATGCACCTAACTCTACGGGCAATTTAGCATCTTCTGGATTAGTGGTGCTGGAAGAGCACAGCAGTTCAGGCAGCATCCAAGGAGCTTCGAAATCGATGTTTCAGGCAAAAGCCCTTCATCCGGAATAAAGGCAGTGAGCCTGAAGCGTGGA
>NC_057735.1:43273851-43278638 GCF_004010195.1 Chiloscyllium plagiosum | reverse complement strand
GGTTAATGTCCCGGCGGCAGTTGGAAATGAAGAGGTCGAGGGCAGGTAATAGGCCAGCGCGGGGTGTCCAGGTGGATGCAGTGTGTTGAAGGTGGGCAAAGGGGTCCTCGCAATTTAGCATGACCAATTCACCTGACCTGCACATCTTTGGACTGTGGAAGGAAATCAGAGCACCCGGAGGAAACCCAGGCAGACACGGGGAGAATGTGCAAACTCCACACAGTCAGATGTCCGAGGCTGGGATCAGACCCGGGTCCCTGCAGCTGTGATGCAGCAGTGCTAACCACTGAGCCATCGTGCCGTCTCAGTTGGAACAAAGAGTCTGTTCCATGCTAGATAGATAGAAATAGAAATATATACAACAAATGTGCTGGAACTCCTCAGGGATTTATTTACATTGCACTGTAATGGGAGTAGTGCCTGTGAGGTCAAGACTTGATCAAAATACTTGCTCGGAAAACTTGGATTTAAGTAGCAGTTTAACGTAACAGAGGGAGATGAACATGTGACAAGGTCTAGGGAAGTAATTAGGACTTAAGCTACTGAAGGACAAATAGGGCAACGGATGTTGGGATGCACGAATGTACAAAATGGGAGGAACTCAGGATTCTGAGCAGGATCTAGGCTTGGACAGGAATATAGTGCTAGAGAACAAAGGTGCCAAGGAGGGATTTGAATACCACATAAGGATGTTACAATCTTATTAAAGGAGATTTGAGATAAAATTAGATTTCTTCCACACACAGTGGCAAAACTATGAAATGGAAATAGAATTACTTTACAACTTGAGCATAATAGCCTTGTAACTCTTCTATTGGTACAGTGAAATGAATGTTACAAATTCTACCGCAACAGAAATCTCATGAAGAAGCAGAAAAGCAAGACAAGAGAATTTTTTTAAGCTTCGGGTTAGTTACTTATGAACAGTAGGTGTTCAACATGAGAGCTCAAGGGGATAGGAGATCAGTATGTGACCACAATGATATATCCAGCTGAATCCTGAGAACTTGGACAATAGTAAGATGATCTCATCAGGGACAGGACTGTCTTCAGCATAGGAGATCCTGCAGTGAGCATGCTGAGACAATGGGTCGGCCAGGGTGGTCAGGCTTGTGGATCTTGGACAATAGACACCTATTGACAGTGGGGAAATTTACTCTCAAAACAGCTATCGATATGTGCAGAAGCTCTCAGGTTGCAAATCATCAGCTGGACCAAAGACATTCCAGGCTGAATGAGAACAATATATTGGAAAAATGGAGAAATATCTGGAGAAGAGCGAGTGGAAAGATCAGTGACAGAGGGCAAGATGGAAATATCACAGAGACCACCAAATAAAAGAAAAGGAGGCCTGAGTAGTGGGGGGAAAAGTAGTACCCTAACTATAAGATGCTTAATTTCTTTTTACACATGCAAATACTTAGCTGGACAGAAGCAGAATAAAGCTGCTGGAGACAGGTCACCCAATAATTCTGACAGATTATTCTACACCTGTTGCCTCCAACACCGAGATAGTGATCAACTGTTCAATTATTGAGTCTCTGACAGTGGATCTCATCCCTTGCCTGTGCACAGCAATTGTCACACTATTGACAGTCTTAGCTATTTGTTGCATCATCTTTCAGCTTGGTCTAGAGATCTATCTTTGCAGATTAAAGTATGTTTTGTGGTGGCAGTGCAAGCAAATTAATAAGAAATGTATTAGGAACTGATGTGTGAAGCTGGTATATTACAGCATTAGAGAAATAAGAGGCTGTTCAGCTGATCATATCCCAGGTAGACTTCCGCCAAATCAGCTCAGCTAGTCCCGCTCCTGTTCCCTTCCTCTGTGGGCAGTGAACCATGTATTTTGTTTCTTCAGCTGCTTATCTAACAAATCTGCAAATTTAAAATCTAGAGACCAACCTGCAGCCTAGTGACGTCATGAAAAAACAAGCTGAAGCAATAATGATGAGTGATGAGCCTGGAACATCCAAATAGAAACCAAAAATATACAACTTCCAAACAGAATGGAGAAATTCATTCCTGTTCACGATTGTAAAAGATAAGAGCACTTGGCTAGCATGCCCCCAAAGTACATCAATTAGTAAAAAGTGGGCATTAGAATGACACCACACAATGGTAAACTGGTGGGTCGACGGCCATTTTGAAAGCTCAACAGTCATCTTATTCTGAACCAACAGCAAAAGCAAATACCTGCACGGAAGCATCATTTTGCGATTTCCAGCTCTTGGCAAAACACAAGAAACTGTCATTCATGGAAGACAAAGTAATTAAAGCAGCAACGACTGTTACCACTGACTTTTTAATCCAAAGACCTGAGGAACAATAACAAAGTAATAACGGCAATCCAGAGCCTGCCACTTGGTGCTTCCAACAAGAAGCGAGATGAGTAGAATCATTGTCCAAAGACATCTTTTAGCAACTGCAGCAGGACCTGAAGAACTGTGAATGTTTCTCACTGCAGTTCCATAAATCCATCAACATGACCAACACAGCCCAGCTGACTGATTTTGATCTCATCGTTTTTCAGGACATAATGCCAAGGGAAGATTCTCTCACCTTTTTGCCCCTTAATAGGGAGAATAAGGGGTGAGGATGTCTAGAACAAATGCAAAAGATATGAGCTTGAGTAAAACATTCCAGTCAAAAAACTCATGATGCACCAGCGTGATCTTACCACTGGTGAATTCAATTGTATTTACATTCAGGGTTAATGCAATCTGAACAATGCTACAATCAGGGAACGAGTTACAGTCTATTTATTTGTCGTGAGCATTTTAATTAGTACCTGATTGGGAGGGACAAACTGACAGTGGAGTCCGAGCACAATCATTTCAAAATATCTTTCTGAAACTGCTCCCATCTTCTCCAAAGTGTCTTCAAAGAAGGTTTTTTCTTGTTTGCAGCTGGATGTGACAAATAATCAAAGGAAGCAGTGTACATTGTCAAAGTGCTGTCACGAGCAGCATTCCCTACAAAGATATTTGAGGCTGAGGGGAAGAATGAAAGCTTCCTGATTCAATCAGAAGCAACAACTTGAAATTTCTGAGAGTCACCAAGCCAGCACAGACATTGTCTTTCAAATTCAGTTGTCTCGTTCAAATTAAGCAAGCTATTTAATGAGATGCAACTTCCCATGTTCTGCAGGATGAGATGATAAAAGGAGGATTGAAGGCATCAAGAACAGACCTGTTACTAGGGAGGATCCATTGAGCAGACAGAGATGAAACAATAATCCACTATGGCATCATGTACACAGGAGATAGGTCATTACTCTAAGGAGATGAGCAAAATGATGCTGAAGTGCATCCATGAAAGTCATCAAGGAATTGAGTCTAGTCTGAGGAGGGCAAGACTGTACTGACCAAATATGAGCAACGAAATGAAGGACCACAGTCCAATGCTTGCAACAAATACCAAGATAAGCAAGCCAAAAAGTCACTTATGACACAAAACATGCAATGCAATTCTTGACGTAGATCTTGTCACCCTCACAGAATCTGATTACAGTACCTTGTCACCATTGACTACTATTCTGATTACTAGAGTTAGATCAGCTGATGTCAATGACTACCAGTGAACTAGAGGGCACATGTTTAGGGTGAGAGGGGAGTATAGAGACCTAAGGGGCAACGTGTTCATGCACAGGGTGGTACATGTATGGAATGAGCTGCCAGAGGAAGTTCTGGAGGCTGGTACAATTACAACATTTAAAAAGCATCTAATTGGGAACATGAACAGGAAGGGTTTAGAGGGATATGGACCAAGTGCTGGCAAATGAGACTAGATTAATTTAGGATATCTAGTCGTCATGGACGAGTTGGACCAAAGGATCTGTTTCCATGCTGTACATTTCTGTGTCTCTATGATTATGACTCTATGACAGATGGCACATTTAATAATTGCAACATTTCAGATTTTGAGATGAGCAACAATGTCACAGGGGCTCAGTGGTTAGCACTGCTGCCTCACAGTGCCAGGGACCTGGGTTCGATTCCCACCTTGGGCAACTGTCTGAGTGGAGTTTGCACATTCTCCTTGTGTCTGCGTGGGTTTCTTTTGGGTGCTCTGGTTTCCTCCCACAATCCAAAGCTGCGCTGGTCAGGTGAATTGGCCATGCTAAATAGCCCATAGTGTTTGGTGCATTAGTCAGGGGTAAATGTAGGGTAGGGGAATTGGCCTGGATGGGTTTCTCTTCGGAGGGTCGATGTGGACTTGTTGGGCTGAAGGGCCTGTTTCCATACTGTAGGGGATCTAATCCACAAGTGAAGAATTTAGGGACTACACAAAAGATTGTGAAATTCAACACCAAATATCATTTCCATATTATCCCCAGTAAAATGGGAAGGCTGAGGGGACAATGCAAATTGCCAAAGGGGTCATAAGAAAATTGAACAAATCCAGCACAAGCTTGAACAAAGCAAGATCTGGATGGAGAAACACACCCATTGAAGGGATGGAAAGTAGTCCATTCCAAAGTCAAATGTCAGACAACACCCAACCCACTCTTGCAATTGTGAATATTGAAACCAGAAATAGTATCAGACATCTGGATGGATGCATGAATAAGAACAGATATGGGCCAGGACAGGCAGGTGGGAATGGTTTAGTTTGAGATGATATTCGACATGGACTAGTTGGACTGTTGGGCCTGTTTCTGCACCGCACCGCCCGCTTCTACCTCCTGCCCCACAACCCCGCACCGCCCGCTTCTACCTCCTGCCCCACAACCCCGCACCGCTCGCTTCTACCTCCTGCCCAAAATCCACAAACCTGACTGCCCC
>NC_057735.1:43270111-43272591 GCF_004010195.1 Chiloscyllium plagiosum | reverse complement strand
ATGATGGTTGGAGGAAGAGCGCCTCATCTTCTGCCTAGGAACCCTCCAACCACAAGGCAGGAACGCGGGTTTCACCAGTTTCCTCATTTCCCCTCCCCCCACCTTGTCTCAGTCAAATCCATCGAATTCAGCACCGCCTTCCTAACCTGCAATCTTCTTCCTGACCTCTCCGCCCCCACCCCAGTCTGACCTATCACCCTCACCTTGACCTCTTTCCACCTATCACATTTCCGACCCTCCTTCCCCAAGTCCCTCCTCCCTACCTTTTATCTTAGCCTGCTGGACAAACTTTCCTCATTCCTGAAGAAGGGCTTATGCCCGAAATGTCGATTCTCCTGTTCCCTGGATGCTGCCTGACCTGCTGCGCTTTTCCAGCAACACATTTTCGGGCCTGTTTCTGTGCTATATGACTCTATGACATGAGTAATAAAATCAAGATGAAAGAATAGAAAACTAGACTTAACTTTGGTAAAACTGCCCAGTTGTTGTCACAATCATGCATTGAAGAGCCAGACAGAGTGAAAACATTCAACACTCTTAACAAGAGTTAGCCCATGTGAAAATTTGGGACCTACATTAAGCAAATTTCATGCCAATCATGTGCAGTGAATATGAATGACCAGATATATCTTTGCAACTTTGCATCTATATTCAAATAGAGAAGCTGTATCTTCACTGGAGATGACTGATTAAGAAGATGTGATCTCACCACATACACAGGGTACAACCAACAGTCCCAGAGATCCACTGTTCTCCAGCAATAGAAATGCATCAACAACAGCAGTAAACAAAGCAACAACCTTCACACAGGAATGACACTCCTCAGAGAAGCAACGTTCCCCCAGGAATGACCACACACCAGATGAAAGTTGACGACGATGTGCATGCATGTCATTAGAAGGCCTGTAGGATTTAAAGGCTACCTATGTCATATATGTGCAGAAACTGACAGAAGTGAAACTTAGTTTAATACATCGTTTTGTTAATAAATGACAATTTTCATTGTTGACCATGCATATTGCATAATATAAGTAATCTGTAACTGCAAATGAAAATGCATACATTTTTTATAAAAATGGAAGAATGCAACTATACTTAGCGTATTGGTTGGCTTGTCATATCATGTGACCACTATTTCTGCTGCAAGTGCCTTTGTGTTCAGTCTGTGGCAGCCATTACATACATTACTAGAAAAAAAAACATTTAGTCCTGCCATGATATAAAACCATAGCTAATTGGATTACGACCTTCAGGACTCTATATCGAATTCAATCACTTTAGGACTGGAGCTCTTCCCATGATCTTGCTCCAAACCCCACCACTAGGCCTTGTTATCACATGGTCTGCTATAACATACCACTCATTGTTAGCAGCTAACAGCCCCCATTAACAGCTATTCACCCTCCTAGTGAGATTGTTGTCCACTCCTTTGTCCAGCTGCAGTTCTCTCTCTTTGGTATCTATCCCCACCTGTCATTTACTCTTTCCCCTCTCCCTCCACCCTAGCTTCTGCATATACACCAACCTTTCCTCACTACCATCAGTTCTGAGGAAGGGTCACTTGACCCAAAATGTTAACTCTGACCTTTCTCCACAGATGCTGCCAGACGTCATGAGCTTTTCCAGCAATTTCTTTTTTTGGCTCTGATTTACAGCATCCGCAGTTCTTTCAGGTTTTTTGTCAGTTGACTTTATATCCTGATTTTGGTGGTAGAGAAGACCACATTTCTACTTAGGAAGTGTTTCCTTCCTTCACTGCTGTCTGATTTTGCTCAGACTCCCCACTGCAGCAGAAAGCTTTTCTGTCTCCACCCTTTAAAATCCTGTCCAAATTTCTCTCAACTTCAACAAAATCTTATCCTAACTTTTGAAATGTCAAGAAATAAAAGCCAATTTTACATAATCACACTTTACCATTAGAATTCTGGTGAAGCTGAATTGAATTGAATTTATTGCCACGTCTACCGAGGCAAAGTGAAAAGCTTTGTCTTGCGAGTAATACAGGCAGATCACAGAGTAAAGTAGCACATTTAAGTAAATAATAGGTAAACAACGGCAAAAACAAAAACAAAGGTACAGGCGAATGTTAAGAGTTTGTGAGTCCATTCAGTATTCTAACAACAGTAGGGTAGAAACTATTTTGAAACTGGCTGGTGTGTGTGTGTTCAGGCTTCTGTACCTTCTCCTCGATGGTAGAGGTTGTAGAAAAACATTGCCAGGGTGGGATGGGTCTTTGAGAATGCTGGCAGCCTTTCCTTGATAGCGGGCCTAGTAGATGGAGTCTATAGATGGGAGGTAAAAACAATGACTGCAGATGGTGGAAACCAGATTCTGGATCAGTGGTGCTGGAAGAGCACAGCAATTCAGGCAGCATCCGAGGACAGGCAAAATCGACGTTTCGGGCAAAAGCCCTTCATCAGGAATAAAGGCAGAGAGCCTGAAGCATGGAGAGATAAGCTAGAGGAGGGTGGGAGTGGGGA
>NC_057735.1:43212545-43269076 GCF_004010195.1 Chiloscyllium plagiosum | reverse complement strand
CTTTCAATTTCCACTGTTACATTTATTATGCATCGTCACAGTATCCTACCTGAATGGACTCTCTTCCATTCTCTTAGCTTACCTCCCGATCGCATCTGCTCTAATGATGAGGCATATAGCGGGAGGTACCGGGGGAAAGGCGGTGCGTTATGCTCAGGAAAGTTTTGTTTTGGCAGTGAAGATTCCTGGCACCGTCAATGACAGGGCTCTCAGCAGGACCTTTACTTAAAACGATGAAAGGTTCACTGTTGTACTGAACTGAAAACCCAGTAGTCCTTGCATCTGCAAGTTCGTAAGGAAGCATAATCATCAGCCACAGGGTGGAATATAGGAGGAAGGAAGTATTGTTGCAGACTCTAAAGAAAGATATGGTTAGTCCACAGTCTGCGCGGGTCCAATCGCTACAAAATCGGCAGGGAACAATTGCACTGCAGAGATTGCAGAGAGGTTTCACGGGATGTTCCCTGAAGTGAGAGGTCTCAGCAAAAAGTTAACTTTTGTTTGGGGTCTGTGGAGCAGAAGAGGCTAAGGGGGCAATTGATGCAGACATAATGGTGAGTGATATAGACTGGGCCGATTGTGATAAATACTTCCGCGATGTAGGCATGTCTTAGACCAATTGAATTAAGGTTAAAGTGAAAAATGAAGCATTTCGCGAGGATCTGATGGAAAAGCAAATTACCCAGGGGATGGGTCAAATATGGAACATGTTGCCTGAGAGGGTAGCTTATCTCTCCATGCTTCAGGCTCTCTGCCTTTATTCCTGATGAAGGGCTTTTGCCCGAAACGTCGATTTTGCCTGTCCTCGGATGCTGCCTGAATTGCTGTGCTCTTCCAGCACCACTGATCCAGAATCTATAGATGGGAGGTTGGCCTTTGTGATTGTCTGGGCCAAGCTGACCATTATCTGTAACCGTCTCCAATGGTACAGTTGATTCCTGATGAAGGGCTTTTGCCCGAAACGTCGATTTTGCCTGTCCTCGGATGCTGCCTGAATTGCTGTGCTCTTCCAGCACCACTGATCCAGAATCTATAGATGGGAGGTTGGCCTTTGTGATTGTCCGGGCCGAGTTCACCCCTCTCTGTAACCGTCTCCGATCTTGAATGGTGCAGTTGCCATACCAGGTAGTGATACATCTAGACAGAATGCTCCTCGATGGTGCACCTATAAAAGTTGGCGAGGGTTTTCACTGAATCTGAAGTGCATTATCTCCAAGGCCAATGTATCCTTTCTGTAACAAAAACCAGAAAGTGCTGGAGAAACTCAGCAGGTCCAGCAGCATCTGTGGAGAGAAAGCAGAGTTAACATTTCAAAATGACACTGGAATCAAAACATTAACTCTGCTTTCACTCCACAGTTGCCACCAGACCTGCTGAATTTCTCCAGCAATTTCTGTTTCTGTTTCAACATCCATGGTTCTTTGTTTTATAATCCTTTCTGTTGTCCACTACCTAGAAGTTGGCAGCTGAAGATTGGTAGCTCACACTGAGATGTGGGGTTGTCTAACATCCATGGATCTCTCACATCCGTAACTCTTTGTGGGGATGGTTTGAACGGAGAGATGGGAATGAGAGAAAGCAGCAAAAGAAAGTCCTAGCATTTGCACAAACACTCTGATTAACTGGCATATCTTATTTCACCACAAGAGTTTTAAATTGGTTGACAATGGCATCTTATTGTAAACAGCTTGACAGTGCTCAGCTTGGGAGAACTTCAATTCACAGTGATATCAAATTATGGTCATTAATTTTCGTTCATTACCTCAAGAAAGACATTAATCTTTGCTCAAGTAGCTCCTTAATGACTAATTACAAGGTAAGTGCCTTTTCTGTTCAGTATGAGTAATGACTCACTAATGAACACAACAACATTCTGCTAGAAAACTTTCTCACCTTAATCACTGAGATGTCATAGTGTTTTCTTAAATTAGAAATCTGACTGTCAACATTTTGCAATACCTTGTTCTAGCTATTCCAGCTGTTACTATATTTTCAGATTGCAATTGATGAAAAGGTTAAATACAGCATCATTATTGTTTTTCATTTCCTGAAGAAAAACCACAGGTCTCCGGACATTTGCTGCCGCAGTTTAAAGGGATATCACACTTTGAAGTACAGAGATGATGTAAGTTCTCTGAATCGAGCAGAACAGGGAGACTCCAAATTCTCTTGAAGTTTTCGACTTAGTTAACTGTTCTCTACACTAAATAGCCATTCTTTGTCAGCTTTGACAGTCACTGTCACCTTGGAAAATGATATTAAATGTTCATTTTTATAAAATTTCAAAGTAGTTTTCAAGTTTCCACTGACCATTAAATTTCGTTTTTGTGAAAGTACCCCAACAGTCTGACCTGACTATTGTTTTGTTGACAAGACTGGATGCTCAGTGTTAATAACTATTCAACTGCAACATGCATCACAGCCAAACCCAAGTGACTCATCAGGCAGTTTCTACAGCTGCAAGTGTGAACATGAGCATCTAGCTAGCTTGCATCTCCCTTCTCAAAGTTCCTTGGATTGGTTTAGCTCACCACAGGTTGACCTGGGCTGAATAGACCTCAACCAAACTTTGTGTTTCACTGTGTGTTTCACTGGCTGTGAATTGCTTTAAGACATCCAGAAGCAGTGAGAGGTCATCTCCAAAAGCAAGTTCCATATTCTCTATCATTCTCTCCAGAAAATTCTTTGCTGAGATTGATCAAGTGTTAAATTTGCTTGTTTCGTAGCTTTTCTCCCGAGATAGTTTGTGCTTTCTTCATACTCTAAGGTATTCAACACTTCACGTGCCGAGTGGGTCACCACGTAGGTAAAAGATGGAGAACTTTCAAGTTGCAAAGTGCGCGCTCAGCCTTCGAGACCGCAGGAGTTGTCTGCAGATCAGCAAAGGGTGAAAGGGGCACCAAACTACTCTGTTTCATACAGAGCAGATTCAGGCCTCTTGCAGCACATTGATAGTGCCTCTACCTCTGAACCAGAGGTCGGGAGTGTGGTGCTGGAAAAGCACAGAAGGCCAGTCAGCATCAAAGGAGCAGGCTACATCAGTGCCTCTAGTACATCGATGACTGTATCGGCGCCACCTTGTGCTCCCACAAGAAGCTTGAACAGTTCATCAACTTCACTAATGCCTTCCACCCCGACCTCAAGTTCACCTGAACCATCAAGGACACCTCCCTCCTCGTCCTGGACTTCTCCACCTCCATCTCCAGTGACCGAATAAACACAGACATTTACTACAAGCCCACTGACTCCCAGAGCTACTTGGACTATACCTCCTTCCACCCTGCTTCCTTTAAAATCGCCATCCCTTATTCCCAATTCCTCCACCTCCACCGCTTCTAGGAGGATCAATTCCACCACAGAACACACCAGATGGCCTCCTTCTACGTGGCAATTTCCCCTCCTACGTGGTAGACAATGCCCTCCAGTACATCTCCTCCATTTCCCGCACCTCCACCCCTGAACCCCTCCCCTCCAATCGCAACAAGGACAAGAACCCCCCATCCCAGGTCCTCACCTTACACTCCACCAACCTCTGGATACATCGCATTATCCTTCACCATTTCCGGCACCTATAAACAGATGCCACCACCAGGGATATATTTCCCTCCCCACCCCTACCTGTGTTTCAGAGAGACCATTCTCTCCGCGACTCCCTTGTCAGATCCATGCTCCCACCAGACCACCCCCCTCACCACACAGTCCAACCCCTACTCCCGGAAGTGTGAACCCACTACCCACACACCCCCCCCTCATTTCTATCCAAGGCCCCAAAGGATCCTTCCACATCCAACAGAAAGTTACCTGTTCTTCCACACACGTCATCTGCTGTGTCCGTTACTCTCGATGTGGTCTCCCATACATCTGGGAGACGGAACGCCAATTCAGAGAACAAATCTGGGACACCCGCACCAACCAACCCTAGCGCTCCATAGCTGAACACTTCAACTCCCCCTTCCACTCCACCAAGGGCATGCAGGTCCTGGGCCTCTTCCATTGCCAAACCCTAACCACGCGATGCCTGGAGGCAGAACGCCTCATCTTCCGCCTTGGGACCCTCCAACCACATGAGATCTATGTCGATTTCACCAGTTTCTTCATTTCTTCTCCCCCATCTTATCCCAGTCCCAGGCCTCTGGCTTGGCGCCACCCTCCTGACCTGTCCATCGTCTTTCCCATCTATCCGCTCCACCCTCCTCTCCGACCAATCACTTTCATCCTCAACCTTATCTGCATTCCCAGCTATCTTTCCACCAGCCCCACCCCACCCCTCCCATTTATGTCTCAGCCTCCTTGGCCCACAAGCCTCATTCCTGATGATGGGCTTCTGCCTGAAACGTCGATTCTCCTGCTCCTCCGATGCTGCCTGACCTGCTGTGCTTTTCCAGCACCACAGTCTTCAACTCTGACCTCCAGCATCTGCAGTCCTCACTTTCTCTGAGCCAGAAGGGCTGAGTACTAGTCCCACTTTCACCAGAGGTTTATCACAACAAGAACAAGTGAAGAGTGCCAGGGTGAAGTGATGGACAGAGTCAACAGTAGCTGTGCACATTGTCACACGCTGCACTGCAACCTCTCAACAAGATGAGGGAAACCATTGTGTGAGGAAATTTCATTGCTCTGGGTGATTTTGCACACATGAGGCTCAGGAAAAGACTATTTGATCCTTCAAACATGTCATAGAGTCATGGAGACGAAAAGCACAGAAACAGACCTTTTGGTCCTTTACAATGTTTAGGCCATTCAGGTACTTCCTACCACTTTTCTCTTCTATTATTATTTTGGGATATACTATAGTATCATGATAATGCGTATATATGGGACACTGGTTTGGCCACCTTTGCAAAACTGCATTCACTTCTGGTCTCCCTTTTATAGGAAAGACATTGTTAAACTTGAAAGGATGCAGAAAAGAATTATAAGGATGTTGCAGGGGTGGAGGGTTTGAGCTATAGAGAGAGTCTGAATAGACTGGGGCTATTTATCATACTGCATCGGAGGCTGAGGGGTGACCTCATAGAGGTTTATAAAATCATGAAGGGCATGGATAAGGTGTATAGCTAAGGTATTTTTCTCAGGACTAAGGAGTCCAAAACTAAGGTGAGAGGGGAAAGATTTAAAAGGGACCTGAGGGGCAACTTTTTCACACAGAGGGTGGTGCGTGTATGGAGTGAGCTACCAGAGGCTGTGATGGAGGCTGGTACAGTTACAACATTTAAAAGGCATCTGGTTGGGAACATGAGTAGGAAGGGTCTAGAGGGATGTGGCCCAAATGCTGACAAGTGAGATTAGGTTAATTTAGATACTGGTTGACATGGACAAGTTGGAGAGAGGGATCTGTTTCCATGCTGTACATCTCTATGACACTTTGACTCTATTTATTGCCCATCCTTAGTGAAGGTAGTGGTGAGCTGCCTTCATCAACCACAGCAGTCTTTGGGGGGAGGATGGGGGTTTGGTGGAGGCGGGGAGTGGGGTGTTGCTGCAGATACCTATGATGCTGTTCAGAAGGAAGTTCAGGATTTTGGCCCAGCAGGAGAGAAGGATCAGCGATAGAGTTCCAGCAATAGAGAATGGTGAGTGACTTGGAGGAGGGCCTGCAGGCGGTGGTGATGGCTCCATGACTAAGGGAACCCAAGTGTATTGCAGCCAGATCTGCTGACTTTGCAAAGATGGGTAGGATGAAGCAAATTGTAAACATTGGAAAGGACTTTGAGACAGCTGATGGTCAAGAAAAATGCTACAGAAATGCAGGACTTACTTTTAGAGGAAAAGGGGTTGGATATTCCAGGAAGAGCTGTGACCTATGAGATGATGCATGAAGAACTGGAATGTGCATTATGGCTGTTAGTCGGCAAGGACACGATGAGCTGAATGGCATTTTAAAAAAATTCATTCATAGGATGAGGACCTCACTGGCAAGGCTGGCATTTGTCACCCATCCTTATTTGCCCAGAGGACAGTTAAGAGTCAATCACATTACTGTGGGTCTGGAGTCACATGTAGGCCAGACCAGATAAGGATGGCAGTTAAAGAACATTAGTGAACAAGATGGATGTTTCCAATAATTGACTCACAGTCATCATTAGACTCTTAATTCCAGATTTTTATTGAATTCAAATTCCACCATGTGCCATGACAGGATTCAAACCTAGGTCCTCAGAATATTACCTCGGTCTCAGGATTAAAAGCCCGGCGATAATACTACTTGGCCATTTTGGCTCTTACCTCTTGGCTGGTTCTAGTAACTGCCATTTGGCATTGATTGCCTCAGATTGGTCTTAAAAACATACCACGGACGGTGAGCTTGATATTAGAAGTAACCTCCATCTCTGGTAAGCAGGATGTTTATCAGGCGGAATCCTGCAAAAGCAAAAAGAAGACTTGAATTTATTCAGTCCCTCTCACAAACCTATAATATTTCAATGTGCACTTCAACCACTTTGCAATCAGAATGATTATCCATAATGTCAAAAGAGCTCCCGCTCATGTGCAGACCTTGTTAAGTGCAAGGTCTGGGATTAATTTTTGAGGTTTATTTTGCAATTGTTGAAAATGTATTGAAAACCATCAAAACGTCACTAACTAATAACTCACTTGACAAAGTAACATAAGGAATGCAGGCAGATCATTTGACCCCTTGAGTCCATTCGTCCGTTCAGTTATGTCATGCACATCAAAGCTATCTCCACTCCCCATTGCTACAAAATACTGAAGATGCTGGAGATCAGGAACTGCTGGAAATACTCAGCATCCATGGCAACCACGGAGAGACAAAAATAAAATTAACATTTCAGGTCTGAGGTGGCCAGTGGTTTGTTTCTGTCTCCACAGGTGCTGCCTGACGCATTGTGCATTTCCGTCATTTTCAGTTTCCATTTCTGCTCCATTTGAATACCTTATCCCTCAGAATCGATATATTTCTCGAAAATTCCTCTCCACAGCCAACCTTCCAGTGGCGAGAATTCCTCCTGCCCTTTATGTGGAAAACGTGCTTCCTGATGTGCCTCCTCAATGATCTATTTCTACTCTTGGGATTTTGTTGTCCTTGTTCCCGCACCAGATGAAATAGTTTCCTCATACTTTTCTTATCGCTTCATCGTTTTAAACACCACAATCAGATCAGCCCCCAAACATCTATGCAAAAGGCATTACAAGCCATGTTTATGTCAATTGATTAGATTAGATTAGATTACATTACATTACATTACATTACATTACAGTGTGGAAACAGGCCCTTCGGCCCAACAAGTCCACACCGACCCGCCGAAGCGCAACCCACCCATACCCCTACATTTACCCCTTACCTAACACTACAGGCAATTTAGCATGGCCAATTCACCTCAGAACTGTCTCCTTTCAGTACCAATATTATTGTGGTGAATCTGCACCACAGCCCTCAAGATTGATGTACTCCTCCTGACATTTGCTGTCAGGACTGAACACAGTTCCAGATGAAATCTGACTAAACACCTGTATAAATGTATCATCACTTGGAATCATAGACATATATAACATGGAAACAGACCTTTCAGTCTAACTCGTCCATGCCAACCAGATATGCTAAATAAAGTCCCATTTGCCAACATTTGGCCCATATCCCCCTAAACCTTTCCCATTCATATACCCATCCAGATGCCATTTAGATGTTATAATTATGTCAGCTTCCATCACTTCCTCTGGCAGCTCATTCCATATATGCACCACCCTCTGTGTGAAAAAGTTGCCCCTTGAGTCCCTTTTAAATCTTTCCCTTCTCCTTATGCCATCTAGGTTTGGACTCCCTTACCCACACCAGGGAAAGGACCGTGTCTATTTACCTTATCCATGCCCCTCATGATTTTATAAACCTCTATATCATCACCCCTCAGCCTCTAAAGCTCCAGGGAAAATATTCTTAGTCTATTCAACCTCTCTCTATAGCTCAAATCCTCCAACCCTGGCAACATCCTTGTAACTCTTTTCAGAGCCCTTTCAAGTTTCACAACACCCTTCTTATATCACAGAGGCCAGAACTGCACACAGTATTCCAGTGGCCTAACCAATGTCCTGTACAGCCTCAACATGACCTCCCAATTCCTATACTCAATGCACTGACCAATAAAGGCAAGCATACCAAATGCTTTCTTCATTATTCTATTTACCTGGCATTCCACTTTCAAGGAAGTATGAACCTGCACTCCAAGGTCTCTTTGATCAGCAACACTCCCCAGGACCTTACATTAAGTATATAAGTCCTGCCCTGATTCACCTTTCCAAAATACAGCACCTCACATTTATCTAAATTAAAATCCATCTGCCACTCCTCAGCTCATTGGCCCATCTGATCAACATCTCATTGTACGCTGAGGTGATCTTCTTCGCTGTCCACGACACATCCAATTTTGGTCTCATTTGCAAACCTACTAACTCACTACCCTTTATATTCCAGTGACGTCTTGGAGCGTTTTTATAATGCCTTTATGGGATTTGGGCATTGCTGGTTAGACTCATTTTTTGCCCATCCCTAACTGTTAAGATTCAACCACATTGCCGTGGGTCTGGAGTCACATGTAGGCCAGTTCAAATGCAGCAGATTTCCTCCCTTAAATTGGTGAAGCAGATGGATTTTTACCCCATTGGGCTAGCTTTTTAATTCCAGATTTTTTGCCAAATCCAAATTTCACCATTTGCTCTGGTGGGATTCAAAGCCAATTCCCAGAACATGAAACAAAAAAAAGCAAAGTTCTGAAGAGGGCTCACTGGACCCTCAACGCTAACTCTCCTTTCTCCCCTCAGATGCTA
This sequence comes from Chiloscyllium plagiosum, assembly GCF_004010195.1. Taxonomy (NCBI): domain Eukaryota; kingdom Metazoa; phylum Chordata; class Chondrichthyes; order Orectolobiformes; family Hemiscylliidae; genus Chiloscyllium; species Chiloscyllium plagiosum. The sequence continues at coordinate 43,260,295 of NC_057735.1, read as the reverse complement.
CTGAGTTTTCCCAGTATTTCTGTTTTTGTCCCAGAACCTTAGCCTTGGGTTCTACATTACTAGTCCATTCAACATTACGACAACACCACTGCTTCTGACAAATCAGCCTCTTTTTCCTAGAAATTTATGCTTCTTGGTGCTGAGTTTTTTTCCTATTATTACCAATCTCTTCCTCAATTTTCCCACTGGATGAAGAAACATTCAACCGGGGATACTAACCATGTACGTCTTGTTGAGCACAGACATAAAGAATGTTGAACCATGTCTGCTTAAGGCCCCTGAGTATAACTCAAAAGGGCCAATTGTGTTCAGGATATTGGCAGTCCCCTCACTTGTGCAAGAAGAAGGTTAATCAGTCCATTTGCACCTTTTCAAATGCAAATTCCTAAATGGGGTATGGAAAGGTCATTAGAGTGTCTTGCTTTTCAATTGCCATGGGTTAAATCCCACAGCCCAGGCAATGGAAATTTGAGCCTGTTTTCACTAGCACTGGTACTAATGTTTGCTAAGTGTTTCCCTTCCCTTGTAGCACTGACAACCTTCCTTTGATGGCAGTGACAAGTCAAAGAACAACTTATCTGTCCTTAGACAGGCCCTTGGTTTTGCCACACTGAATCAAAAGAACTCAGGAATTCATTTGACTAATTGAGCTTGTGTCAATTCTTTGAATGACTGATCTAATTAGTTCAACTCCCCCACAGAGCTGGAATGTTTTTCTCCCTTTTTCAGTGTGCATCAGTTAGATATATTTATTGGCATATTTCATAGAATCCCTAAAGTGCAGATAGAGAACATTAGGCCCATTAAGTCTGCACCAACCCTCCAAAGAGCATCTTCCAGAGCCAGCTCCCCCACCCTATCCCCATTACCTTACATTTCCCATGGCTAACCCACCTAGCCTGCACATCCCTGGACACAATGGACAATTTAGCATGCCAATCCACCTGATCCACACAGATTTGGACTATGGGAGGAAGCCAGAGTGCCCAGAGGAAATCCACGCAGACACAGTGAGAATATGCAAAATCCATATAGTCATCCAAGGTTGGAATCAAACCTGGGTCCCTGGTGCTGTGAGGCAGCACTGCTAACCACTGAGCCACCATATGACCATCATCCCCTAATGTATTCGAAGAAGAGTCCTTTGGATGTGAAATGTTAACTCTGTCTCCCAACATCTCTTTCATTTCAGTCTTTCAGCTTCTACAGTATTTCATTTTCAGTTTAGGTAAATATTGGACTTGCTTTTGAAGAAAAAAAGAGCATACTGTATTGACATTGTTCATCTTGCTGTCATCAGGGGCATAGTAAAGGGAAAACAATGTTTATATTGTTTGAGAGGATTGGTTGGCAAATTTTTAAATTGAAAAATGAGCACTTTACACCAGTTCTAAAATTGCAACCTTACAGGTTCAGGTTTCACTCTGTTCACAGAGCGAAACAGGTGCTTTAGGTCCTCGTGTGAAGCAAAGGAACAGTCCAGTGATTATCTTCAGCTCCAAGTCCTGGATTACCATGACTTTCAGCTGAAACTATTTCCTCAGAGTTTCTAGTAATACTGTCTTTGACACTGGCTGCTGCTGCTTTCAGCTGCTTAAGAACAATGTAAAGTGTCTCTTTGTTCATATGTGTTCATGTGTCACCTAAAAGGAGTATTTGCAGCTCATATAATCACCTTTGAAATGCAGCTGCTGTTTTAATGTCGGGAATATAGCAACCAATTTGTGTATAGCAAGCTCCCGCCAACAGCAATAAGATAATGCTCAGATAATCAGGTTTAATTATCTTAGTTGAGGAGTACATGTAGAGTCATAGAGTCATTCAGCACAGAAACAGACCCATCAGTCCATGCTGACCATGTTCCCAAACTAAACTAGTCCCACCTGCTTGCATTTGTCTCATATCCTTCCAAAACTTTTCATTTATGTCCTTATCCAAATGTCTTTTAAATGTTGTAACTGTACCTGCATCTGTCACTTCTTCTGGCCGTTTATTCCACACCTGAACCACTGTCTGGGTAAAAATGTTGCTTCTTGTGACTCTTTTAAATCTTTATACTTTCACCTTAAAAATATGGCCCCTAGTTTTGAATTCCCCTACCCTTGGGAAAAGGCCCTTGTCATTCATTTTATCTATGTCCATCATGATTTTATAAACCTCAGTAAGGTCACCCCTCAACCTCCCGCGCTCCAGTGAAAAAAGGCCTCGTCTTTCCAGACTATTTTTATAGCTCAAACCCTTCATTCCCAGCAACTTTCTGGTAAATCTTTTCCGAACTCTCTCCAGTTTAATAATTTCCTTCCTATGACTTCTTCAAACATGCAATAAGATCTTTTACATCTACTGCAAAAGGGAGGTGGTACTTTTGTTTTAATGTCTCATTTGAGAAGAGTTTATTCCACAAGGCAGCGTTCCCTCAGTACTGCAAAGTTAACTTGGATTTTATGGTTCATTATCTGGGACATGAACCTACAACATTCTGACTCAAATGCTGGAGTTATACCCACTGAGTCACAGCTGAAAAAGCAAACTCATACCCCTACAATGAACTAAGTGATTAATGTGTTTTTATTATTATTTAAAAGGTGATACTTAATCTCCCTGCAGTTGCTGTGTGCCAGAAAGGAGCAGACCAGGAACAGTTAATGACTGTGTACAATACAGCCTCCTCATTTTACTGATAAAGCACTGTCAGATTGTTTAATGGGTTAAGGCCATTTATTTCTGTTTAGGCTGCAGTAGGGAGCTCTCTCAATCAGTAATTCCTGTTAATTACTCTTGTGGGCCAACCCATGACTGTCACTGGATTGAGTGCGTGCATCTGGCTGAAAGCCAACAAACCTCCCCTGCCCCAGCCCCAGGCACAACAGTCAATCAGTTCAGATAGTTCTCTTTTGACTATCAGCTCCTGAGGAGCCACCTTGCTCCACAGTACAGACAAAGCTTAGCCAAAAGCACAGGTTCTTAGTGACTAAGGAGGCTGGTGCCTGTCATCAGTCATGGCTGGGTCCTGGGATTCTCACTGCTGCATTGAAGATTCCTGGCAGTAAGTGGTGTGGAACAGTCGGAAACACCTGCAGTGAGATAGACAGAGAGAGAGAGTCCCAGCCAAAGGCCAGCCCTTTCTATTCTGTGCACTGGCTGGATTGTGTGACATTGTGGAAGAAACCTTTTTTGGGATCCACAACACTCTGGTAAGTACAGAGGAAATCCCTATAAAGCCTACTCGCCACAGTAAGTGATATATAGGAATGCAAATTGAGCAGGATTTTACAGTTAGTATTCCTATTACTGTTAAAAATGTCATCAACATATCAATGGCTTTATCATGTTTGATATCTAGTTTTCTTATGAAATGTTTAGCGTGGTTGAGAAGGCACAGTTAGAATAATACTGATCACTGGTATAAAATCCTCAGCAGCATACAACTATGTGATAGTCTGAAGCACATGCTGTGTTTTTGGGAAATGGTGCAACAGTCTGAATTCTGTGTGGATTGATTGGAAAACAATGGGATACAGTGTGATCCCATCCTGATTGATTAATTGTGCAGCAATGGGACACAATCTTTATCCATGTTATGTCTTAGGGAAGCAAAGGTCAACGGAGGTCAATGATGTACCCAAAGGAAAAATAATTGGCGCCACATTATTTGGGCTGGTGAAGCCTTGGGGGGAAGAGGTTAGATATCTGCTGGTGATTGGTGTAAACGGGAGAGAGTTCCTTGTTTTTGTTCCCAGCAAATATATAATTGGATCAGAGAAGGCAAACATACTTCTGCAGTGGGTGTAGATATGGACCGCCTGCTGTTTGTCTGGGCTGGAAGTGAACAATCCCTCTTACCTTGGTCTTGCAGTAGTGGGCGACTTCCTGTTTCTGGAAGTATTCAGATTGACCAGGGCTGCTGTTCAGGAGCTAGTAAACACAGTCAGTGAGGTTGACCATGATGGTGACTTGGTATGAGATTCCACGTGCCTTTGCCAAGTATTTGAAAGCAGGGGGCTTATGGCTTGGCCTACCAGTCCCTGAGCCGTCTCACGTTCTATAGGGATGTTGAAAACTTTGGAAGGCTCACTCACCCTGAAGCCTATTGAGGCCCTTAAGTGACCAATTAACGGCCACTCAAATTCCTTATCTCACCTGTCTACTCATTGATCAGTGGCAAGCAGAGGCCATTCTCAAAAGAGCAACTTGGTAGGGTAGGCTGGCATTGAACAAAGGGTGGTATATTTACTTTTGAAGTCCCCAGTGTCCATTGGAAGCAACTTCAACCATCAAGAACATGCCCTTCCTCCCCCTTTTAACCCTCCTCCGCTGCCCTTTATATCCTGGCCCTTTGATGCTTCACCATGGAGCTTGTCTGCCAAGGCCTGCCATTACCTCAGACTTTGCTTCAGTATATGAAATTCTGGGTGTGCCTGGAGTCCCAGCAGTGTCCACTGCTCAAACCTGGCACTGTGGAGACGATAGAGAGGTTGACCAGCAAATCTGTCAGGTGTGATTTCCTCCTCACTTAAGGGCAGCCAGCTCATCCTGAGACAGTTCAAACCCCATTGGGTTTTAAATGGCTGTGAGGTAACTCGTATTGATGGGGTTACATACTTGGCCAACTCTCTGAAGGGTGGAGCAGGAAACACCTCCATCTGAAAAATCCTATCCATACCTGTGGTACCAAAATAGACCAAGGTAAAAATACTTAGGTTCAAATCTGACCGTGTGATACCGCTTGAGTCATATGGAATCGCAGCCTGGCTTTCTTAATTCTAATGATCATTAAATGGATCTTGGGAACAGTGAAGAACAAAGGAGAGGGTGATCTCAGAAGGGACCATAAACAAAGACAGCAAATGTGCATTTACTTAGCGCCTTGTACATTTACAGCTCCAAAGTCATTCAGAGCCAATTGTGTACTTTTGAAGTGTAGCCACTTTCAAACGTAGGAAGTATAAATTGCACAGCAAACTGCCACAAACAATGACCAATAATCTGCTTCAGTAATAGTGGCCGAGGGATAAAATTGGTCAGGATATTGTGGAGAATTTTCCTCCTCCTCCTTCTTCCAAATGCTACCTTGGGTTCTTTTATGTTCAGCTGAGAGAGCTCTCTAACTTGAAAAAGGGGACCACCGGCAGTGCTGCATTCCTTCGGTATGGGACTGGTCATTTCAGCCTAGATTACAGGCTCAAGTTTTCATGAGGTTTGCAAATTGGCATTGAATTTCGATAGGCTGAAATTCAATAGTACATCTGATTAAACTATAACAGCTGCACAATGCTCTGACAAAAGAAAATAAGAGGTATTTTGCACCAGGGGTTGTTTGTCAGGGGATTGAAATGGATCCAAAAGAGATCTGAATAGATACAGACTGGGGATATTTATTGTGCAGTGGGTTGGGTGGGGAATTGTGGTTTGGCTAATGTCATGTTGTATCTTCAGTAAGAGACAAGTGCAGATAACATGGGAGCCGAAGGTAGGGTCTGCTCATTGACACTTTGGATAACACTAGTGTGGGGTAGGTCAATATTTTTTCAACTCTTGTGCACTCTAGGAAAAACACACTAATGTTCAAAATTGGCCAGGGTTTCCACCAAAGTTGTTTTAAAGTTTTGTTTTTCACAGGATGTGGGCTATTTGGATGGAAAATGTACTAATGTGTTTCCTGGCTTGACATTAGTCAAGTGACCCCTGCCATGACGCAGGCAGCTATTCTGCGACATGCTTAATAAAGGCAGAGCACAATCAAGGCTAGCGTTCTGTCAGCTTTAACATGGGCATTGTTGCCCAGAGCAGCATCTACTGCCCATCTCTCATTGCAGTCCATGCAGTGTAGGTACAACCACAATGCTGTTAGAGAGGGGTTTCCACCAAAGTTAGGGTAAAAGTTGCTGCAGTCAGCCTTTTATACTCTTCCAAGTAAAATTCTGTCACTTGAGCAATATCTGTTAGGGCACTGAGGTATGGCCAAGCATGACCAGAGGGGAACTTATTCCTCTGGTGCATTGAGCTATAGGGAGAGATTGAATAGGCTACAGCTGTTTTCCCTGGAGTGTCAGAGGCTGAGGGGTGACCTTATACAGGCTTATAAAATCAGGAGGAGCATGGATAAGATAAATAGACAAAGTCTTTTCCCTGGGGTGGGGAGAGTCCAGAACTAGAGGGCATAGGTTTAGGATGAGAGGGGAAAGATATAAAAGAGACCTAAGGGGCAACTTTTTCACGCATAGGGTGGTACGTGTATGGAATGAGCTGCCAGGGGAAGTGGTGGAGGCTGGTACAATTGCAACATTTAAGAGGCATTTGGATGGGTATATGAATAGGAAGGGTTTGGAGGGATATGGGCCAGGTGTTGGCAGGTGGGAGTAGATTGGGTTGAGATATCTAGTCGGCATGGACAGGTTGGAGCGAAGGGTCTGTTGCTGTGCTGTACATCTCTATGACTCTATGCCATGTTGAGCGGTCCCTTCACATTTATGGGTTGACTTTCTGACTGCACAGTTCTGGTGGGCAGCCTGCACCACCAACCTCCCCTCAACCCCTCCCATTGCTTATACATGTGGCTGCTCTGCAAACTGTTCTCCATCCACCGTGGGTGAAAAGCTGTCAGCTGCGTGCCTGCTATTTCCTGACCCGTGCTGCGGGAGAGCCAAGGTCAGCACTGGCACTGAGTGCCCAAGTAATTAGCCTTTGTGTGTATTATACCCAATAATGTAGGTCACAGGGCATCCAGAATGATGGCTGGAATGACTGCCTGTTCACATGCCAACTCTGTCCAGCTCCTGCTGCTCTCTCCAACCGCAGCATTGCAAATTGACATCAAACTGGCAAAAATCAACCAAGTTACACAACAGAGCAGGTTCTCACAGATGTTACACTTGAGAGATCCCAGGCTTTATTTGCAGGAAATAACAGGCCTTGTATAAATAAAGATGACAGACTCTCGATCATATTATACTGAGTGACAGGATCTGCACATACTCTGGTGAATGCTAGATGTTGTATATGTAATAAGGAGTAACATACCCAATAGATATTGCAGTGAATAATCTGACTTGCTACATTACAGGAAAACAGGTCCTGTATATATCACAGTAAGTGACAGTCTGTATACATTATAGTGGAAGGACAGATCCTCCACAATATTATAGTCAATAGTAGCACCTCTGTATATTGCTGGGAAAGATAGGGTTTGTAAATATTATAATAAATGTCAGACTCCTTTTAATATTATTAGTGACTGGACCTGCATTAATAATAGACAATCTGGGCTCTATTGAATGAAGTTCCTTCATTTGGGGTAGCATGGTGTTGACTGACCTTGTATATACTATAATGTGTGCTATATCCCACAGATATTAGTATAAATATGAAATGATTTCACTGTAGTGAAAAACAGGCATGAAATAATTTATCAAATACACACCATTGTTTCTCATAATGAAATGATCTACAATTGTTCTTTGTGTGAAATGTCCTTGATGTTAAGCATCAGATTTTGCAACCCAGTGTGCTGCCAACATTCAGGAAGACACTTAGAAGCTATCAGCAATTGTCAAACTGGCAGACAATCTGGGCTCTATTGAACAACATCAACTTTATCTAATCTGCCAAAGGAAGTGGAGAGTACAGTTACAACATTTAAAAGACATTTGGACTGATGCATGAATAGGAAAGGTCTAGAAGGATATGGGCCAAACCCAGGCAAATGAGATTAGTTTTTAGTTTGTGAAACTTGATTGGCATGGAATAGTTGGACTGAAGGGTCTGTTTCTGTGCTAAATGACTCTATGACCCATGAGCCAGTGGCTGAGCTTGTGGAACCTTGGAAAGTGCCCAGATCTGATCCCTGGTCAACGTTGATCTCATAGACAGTTTTACAGTGAAGGTTAGAGACCTAAGGGGCAACTTTTTCACGCAGAGGGTGGTATGTGTATGGAATGAGCTGCCAGAGGATGTGGTGGAGGCTGGTACAATTGCAACATTTAAGAGGCATTTGGATGGCTATATGAATAGGAAGGGTTTGGAGGGATATGGGCCAGGTGCTGGCAGGTGGGACTAGATTGGGTTGGGATATCTGGTTGGCATGGACGGGTTGGACCGAGGGGTCTATTTCCATGCTGTAAATCTCTAAGACTCTATGTCTTCATCACTTTTGGGATTTCGATTGCTAACTCAGGTCAATGATCTAACAGAATAACAGACCACAAGTGCATTAATAATTGTCTATGCTAAAGACATGAAAATCATTGTTTTACAATAAGCTGTAACTGGGGCGATTGCGATAAGAGTTAACATTTTGGGTCCAGTGACCCTTCCTCAGAACCTTCCTCTGAGGAAAGCTTACCAGACCCGAAACATTAACTTGGATTTCTCTTCACAGATGCTGCCAGACCTGCTGAGCTTTTCCAGCAACTTCTGCTTTGTTTCTGAGTTACAGCATCCGCAATTTTTTGGTTTTTATTTTTACTGGTGCAATTGAGTTCTTCAGCCCTTGTTAACTCCTGTGCTTATTGTTCCTGTAAATAGTTGTTAATTATCTTGCAGGTTTCCTTTTAATGACCATTGCAGATCTGCTGCTTGTGGTTATAGGTGCCATCTAACTCCTTTTTTAGCTTAATAAAAACTGGAAGAACTCCAGGTGCTGGAAATCTGATTTTTTAGCCTTGTTAATTAACTAGTTCTGGTTAGCAAAACTAAGTGACGTTGTGTTGGTGCTGTAGGACTCCATTCCTGAGCTCTTCACTAGTTAGGTCCCCATTGAATTAACAGGGAGGAGAAAGGTGAGAATAAGCAGACACTGTTGAATGTCTTGGTGACGAAACATAAATGTAGTAAAATAATATGGGACTAGATTATCCAGAATACTATTGTAGTTTAATATGGAATTGGGACAGACATGAATTCAAAGTACTAAATTACACTTTTACATCTGATATCAGGAAGTTCTTCAGTCTGAGAGTGATCAATGCATGGAGACACTTAGGATAGAATAATGGAGGCAAAATATCCGGAATCGTTTGAAAGACAATTAGTGGATTAATGGGAAGACATTAAGGTCTTTCTGAATGGCTCAACTGAGGCGAGACAAATGGCTTTCCTCATTCTATCAGTACTCAGTGATCTGCTTTTGTGAATCTTACATTACAACAGCCACTACAATGCATTTGAATTTCACTGACTGTAAAGTGTTTGAGGGTAACATTTTTTGATGATTCTCTTTTGAGAAGCCCAATGTCACCAACACTTAGATCCTAAAATTAAGGAGCACTTTGGCATCTGAACAAGGGTGGGGGAGGGGAGGAATGCTGCTGGGACTGACAGGAGGGCAGTGGGTGGGGGGAGGGAATTCAGGGGTATGGGAACTGTCAGTGTACGGGGTGGAGGTGTGATGGTGGTAGAGCTGTTAGTGCAAGCCAGCAGGAAACGTGGCTATTCAGAGATGTACTGCAGATGAGCAAAGCAGCAAAAATAAACTGACAAGGGAAACAGGATCCCAGCAGGAATCAACCCCTCAAATGAGGACGGTGGCGTGGAAATTCCAGGGGGAGTGGAATTTCTTAGGTTGATGGCCCTAAGAACTTGTACCGAAGTATCTGTACTAGGAGGAGAAAGTGAGGGCTGGAGATCAGAGCTGAAAGTGTTGCTGGAAAAGCGCAGCAGGTCAGGCAGCATCCAAGGTGCAGGAGAATCGATGTTTCGGGCATAAGCCCTTCTTCAGGAATCAGTCCTTTTACTCAAGATGGCGCCATAAGGGTAAACGTTTCACTGTGTTCATTTGAGTACTTGTGACAATAAAGCTAATTCAATTCCTGATGAAGAGCTTATGCTCGAAACATTGCCTCTCCTGCTCCTCGGATGCTGCCTGACCGGCTGTGCTTTTCCAGCACCACAGTCTTCGACTCTAATTCAATTCAAAGCTAATTCATGCCCATGTGGCACTCCAATGTCATTCTGTTCATTTGTTCAGCTCTTTATATTATCGTTACAAGCAGCAGGTTCCCATTTGTCTACAGACAATACCATCTGCACCTTTTGGTTTCTACACTATCTGCAAGGCAGCTGCACACACCCTGCCTCTTCAATAGCCCAATTACATTAGAGAACCACTTCTGTTCCTCGAGACTTTGTTAAACAATTGGAGAGGCAGCACCACTCAGAATCTATCGTGAAAATGGGGAGAATTCAGGTGACCAGCAGCTTGCTGTCAGCTGGACTGTGATTGATTTTATATGGGCTCTTACCAAAGATCTGTCAGAATCATCAGCGCAATTTGAAAGTTTTGAATGAAGACAGAAGTCCAAAGTAGCAGCCAGTTTTAAAATAAACAACCATTAGCTCTGCAGAGGGCTGTATAATCTCTGTCTCAGGCACTTCCTCAGACAGCACAGTCAGACAGAACAATCTCATTCTCACTGGAATAGGGCTGCGCATCACACATAGAACTGAGGGGAGAAAGAAAAAACAACATCAATGCACAAATAAGCTTTTAATTGATGTGTTTAGCAGATAGTTCCAAAGGACCTGCCCCTGTTTTAGAGAGGCTATTCAGAGAGCACTGAACTGCAAACTCAGGACATTTAGCTAAATGCTGTTTCAGTTTGCAGTGAGTTTTGGCTAGCAATATTATGCTTCATGCTGTAAAAAATTGCATTCTATACAACGGTGTGATGTATTAAGTAGCTGCTTCACTATGTACATCCACTGTGCTTTGAGCCTGAGCTGCATTTTCAGTGCTGATACACCTGGACACACTGACCCGCAACCAGTCAACCCCTAACACACTGAATCATACTGGAGTGCAGATCCTCTCCTGAAAATACCAACTCAAGGAGAACTACTGTGGGACATCTCTACTGCTCCATTATTGTTTTCCCTTCACATTTCACATCATGCTGTAAGCCCCATTGGTCCAGTGCCATGGATTATAGATTAGATTACTTAGTGTGGAAACAGGCCCTTCGGCCCAACAAGTCCACACCGACCCGCCGAAGTGTATACCACCCAGACCCATTCTCCTACGTTTATCCCTTCACCTAACACTACGGGCAATTTAGCATGGCCAATTCACCTAACCTGCACATCTTTGGATTGTGGGAGGAAACCGGAGCACCCGGAGGAAACCCACACAGGCACGGGGAGAATGTGCAAACTCCACACAGAGAGTCGCCTGAGGCGGGAGTTGAACCCGAGTCTCTGGCGCTGTGAGGCAGCAGTGCTAACCACTGTGCCACCGTGCTGCCCACTCAAGGGACATGTGCCGCTCAAGGGACATCGACCCCAGCCCATGCTGATATTCCAGATTCCCTCGGCCCCATTCAGGATGGTACTCCTCACCCTCTCTGTCCCAGTTCAAAGTTAAAAATCACACAACACCAGGTTATAGTCCAACAGGTTTATTTGGAAACACTAGCTTTCGTAGAGCTGCTCCTTCATCAGGTGGTTGTGGAGAATAAGATTGTAAGACACAGAATTTATAGCAAAGGTTATAGTGTGATGCAACTGAAATTATATATCGAAAAAGACCTGGATTGTTTGTTAAGTCTCTCATCTTTTACAATGACCATGTTGGTTTCAGTTTTTTCATATGTAAATCCATTAAACAACCACCAAACCTCAAACAGATAATTGTTTGCAGTAAACTGCCCGGCTTTCAGGACAACTCCATACAACCCTGTCATGGCAGACGCTGCAAGATTTGTCAGAGTGTCGACATGGATACCACCAGTACATGTGGGGACACCACCCACCATGTATGTGGCAGGTACTTGTGTGACTCAGCCAATGTTGTCTATCTCAAACGCTGAGGCATGGTACATTGATGAGACCAAGCAGAGGCTACAGCAACAGATGAATGGACGCTGCACAACAATCAACAGACAGGAATGTTCTCTCGCAATTGGAAAACACTTCAGCGTTCCAGGACATTCGACCCTGGACCTTCAGGTGACTGCCCTCCAAAGCAGACTTTGGGACAGGCAGCAATGCAAAGTGGCCGAGCAGAGGCTGATAGCCAAGTTCGGTACCCATGGGAATGGCCTCAATCAGGACCTTGGGTTCATGTCACACTACAGGTGACCCCATTGCACTAATCACACATACTCCTACAGACTCTCTCTCATTCACAAACTCTTCCTCATATGCTTACACATACACTCCCACATTCACACATTCACCCTCTCATAGACTTATACCCCTTTACACTCACACTCATACTCATACACATACACGCATTCTCTCACAGACATTCATATCCCCCCACACACACCCACCTGCACGCACACACATGTTTGTGGGGTGATTTTGCAGAATTATGTTTTATTTTGCTTGGAAATTGCATGAATCCATGTAAGATTCTGTAAATCCCTTTTTTAAGAAATAGAATCAGTCTGAACATTGGGGCACTGACAACCTCACACCTTCAATACATCATCTGGGCCAACATGGCACCTATTGTTAAAGTTCACTTGAATGTAACTTCTTCAAAAAAAGTTCTGGGATTTACATTCGAAAGAACTGAAACCAACATGGTCATTCTAAAAGATGAGAGACTTTACACACAATCTATTTTCAATATATAATTTCAGTTGCATCACACTGTAAACGCTTGCTATAAATTCTGTGTCTTACAGGAGGTGGCCACGCCAGGAGACGGCCACACCGGGAGGTGGCCACGCCAGCAGATGGCCACACCGGGAGACAGCCACACCAGGCCGAGACCACCTTTCTCCTCCTTCAGGCCTAGCTGCAGACGGAGAGCCTCAGCCTAGCCTGAGAGTCTGGGCAGGTTAAGTCAGGCCAGGACCTGCTCTTTGCTTGACTGGAGACCCTGGGCTGCGGTGGAGTTATGCCCAGCTCATCCTGGCATTGCTACCACCAGAGGCTGCTCCACTCACCCTTGGCCAAAAGCAGGAGGAGCATAAACCTTCCCATGCAGCCTTTGCATTGCTCATCTCTAGAAAAATCCAAGTGCTTTGTTAATGAGGTAGGATTTAAGGACCTCCTTCTTGGAGCGAAAAGAGAGGAGTCTAGTTTTAGATAGAGTATTCCATAGCTCAGAGTCTCGGCAGCCGAAAGGCCAGCTGCTGAAGGTGTCACAAGTAAAATCAGGGACATTCCGAGAGTCTAGAATTGAAGGAGCAGTTTGGAGGGTATGAGGGCTGGAGGTTACAGAGATGAGACCAACACAGGTTTAAAATTGAGAACTTACTGAACCAGGTGTCCAATGTAGGTCAGTGAGTATGTGGACTTTGTGCGAGTTAGAATTCAGACAGCGGAGTTTTAGTAAAACGCATGTGTATAAAGATTGGAGGATCAAAGGCTAGATTGGAAGCATAGCAATAAATGAGGCCTGAGGTAATAAAGAGGTCTTGTGATGCAGTGGTTGTATCTCAAGTGGCCTTCAAGTCTGAGGCTCACATTCCATCTGTTGGCTGTGGAAAGTGTGTTCATAATTGGCTATAAATCTTTTCATCATTCCTGATGAAAGGCAGTAGGAGCAGGACAGATCCATTAGAAGCTGCAGCGCAGTGGTGTACAGTCAAGAGGGAGGCTGCCCTGGGAGACTTCAATATTGACTCTAGACCCCCAGGAAATCTCATCAGCAGGAAGGCTCCTTGGCTGAACCCCTTCATGTTGAATGCAGTTTGGAGGAAGCTCTGAGGGTGGGAAGGGCACAGAATGTACACTGGGTGGGGAACTTCAATGTTCAGCACCAACAGTAACTCAGCAACGCTACATTGTCTGAGTCTTAAAGAACATAGCTGAGTCTGTGGCAGGTGGCTAGGGAACCAGTAAGAGGGGGAAACATGTTTGACCTCATCCACTCCAACCTGTCTGCTGCATGTACATGTGTCCATGGCAGGATCAATATTAGTGAACACAGCATAGTCCTTGTCGAGACAAAGTCCCACACTCATATAAGCAATACATTGTGTTGCTTGGCACTATCTCTGTGCTAAAAGGGACAAACTTAAAACAGATCTAGAGATTCAAGTCTGATCACCCATAGGCACTTTGGACCATTAGTAGCACTCCACACAATCTGCAATTTCATGGCTGGAGATAAGGAGAAACTTCTTCAGCCAGAGAGTGGTGAATCAATGGAATTCACTGTCACAGAAGGCCATGGAGGCCAACTCATTGAGTGTATTAAAGACTGAGATAGATAACCCTTGACAATCAAGAACCTATGAGGAGAAGGCAGGAGAATGGGGATGAGAAACTTATCAGACATGATTGAATTGGCAGAGCAGACTTGATGGGCTGAATGGCCTAACTTCTGCTCCTATGTCTCATGGTCTTCTGGTCTTATGGAATTTCCCCACCCCTAGTTCTATGAAGAGTGCAGGAGGGCATGACAGGAGTAGCACCCAGATGTAAAAATGAGATGTCAACCTGTTGAAGCTACAGCATAGAACTACTTGCGTGCCAAACTGCATAAACAGCCCTGGAGCTAAGCGATTCCACACCCAACGGATCAGATCCAAGATCTGTAGTCCTACCAGTTTCCAGTTGTGAATGGTGTTGGCTAATTAAACAACTCTTTGAAGGAGGAGGCTCCACAAATATAACATCCTCAATGATGGAACAGCCCAGGCATATCAGTGCAAAAGATAAGGCTGATGCATTTGCAGCAATCTTCAGATAAAATTTCCAAGTGAAAGATTTATCACAGCCTCCTCCAGAGGTTCCCAGCATAACAGATACCAGTCTTCAGTCAATTAATTTCACTCCCGGATGCCCACTCATGCTCACTGATGCCAGTTTTGGATTTGCCAGGATCCCTCAGCTTCTAACCTCACTATGGCCCGGGTTCAACCATGGACAAAAGAGTTGAATTCCAAGAGGCAAGGTGAGAGTGACAGCACTTGACAGCAAGGCTGTGTTTGACTGAGCTGTGGCGTCAAGGACAAACGGAGGAAAAACATATCCGCTGGTTTGACTAATATCTGGCATATAGGAAGATGGTTGTGGTCATGAAGGTCAGTCATCTCAGCTCCAGGACATACCTGCAGGAGTTCCTCAGGGCAGTGTCCAAGGCCCAACCATTTTCAGCTGCTTCATCAATGACCTTCCATCTGTCATAAGATCAGAAGTGGGAATGTGCAATCATCGGCGAACAATGTTTAGCGACTGCATTCATGTCTCCTCAGACACTAAAACTGTCCATGTCCAATGTGGCTCCGATTGGGTCATTGCCAGGTTTGGGTTAACAAGTTGCAAGTAGCATTCATATCACACAAGTTCCAGGCAATATCCCCTCCACCAAAGGACAAGCTAACTGTCACGCTGTTGACACTCAATGGGGATTCATTGTTGGTAAAGCCAACGTCAACATCCTGGGCATTACTACTGACCAGAAACTACACTGGACAAGCCACATAGTACAATGGCCACATGAGCAGATCAGAGGCTGGGAATAATCCAGTGAGTAATTAACCTCCTGACTCCCAAAAGCCTATCCACCTTCTAAAAGGCTAAAGTCAGGAATGTGATGGAATACTCCCCACTTACCTGGATAAGTGCAGCTCCAACAACACTCGAGGCTTGACACCATCCCGGACAAAGCGGCCCACTTGATTGACACCAGATCCATAAACATCCACTCCCTCCACTGATGCTACTGAGCATCAGTGTCTACTATCTACAAGCTGAACTGCTGAAATTTGCCAAAGATCCTTTGACAAACCCATGAACACTTCCATCTAGAAGGACAAGGGCACCAGATACATGGGAGCACCACCACTTGCAAGTTCACCTCTAAGCCACTCACCATCCTGAATTGAAAATATATGTTCAGTCCTTCAGTGTCGCTGTGTCAAAATCCTGGAATTCCATCCCTGAAAGTTTCATGGGTCTAACTGCATGCCAAGGACTGCAGCAGTTCAAGAAGGCAGCTCATCAACACCTTCTCAAGGGCAACAAGGGATAGGAAATAAATTCTGGCCCAAACAGTGATATCGAGAATGAATAATTGCAAAATATATATAAGAACTGATATTGCCAACATTGCAGCAAAACAGAATAATGATTGATAGCGGAAACGTTGGATCTCACGCTGTCTCCCCAACATGAACACAGCCAGTGGATTGGTAATGTGACTGTAATCCTGAGCCCATCTCCTGCACCTAGCCTCAATGGTGTAAATCTTTAGATTAATTTATTGCCACTTGCATATAAAAATACAGTGAAAAGTGTTTTCTCAAGTGCAAAACGCAAAGTGCTGCCATGTTCTGGTGCTATCTTGAAACACAGAATATAATGCAAAGTTGGACTGCAATACAGTTAATCGTCCCATCTTCCTCACGTTATCCTCTGTTGCTCAATATCGGCTGGGGTCTCTGTAATGGACTCGGGGCGGGGGGTTGGTGATTCTCGGTTACAAACCGAGATGAGGTGAATTGCCCAGGTTTTGGAAAGCTCTCTCCAACTGCTAGGTGGTCATAAATGGTCACCATGAAATTCCTCTGCTCTGGAAAGCTCCAAGTGGAGGACATTGCCCACTTTTATGAGTCCGGTCTGCCCTCAGCTGGTCCAAATGCTCGTTGCTGAATGACTCTCATCTCCTCTGCGCCACATGGTCACAGCTTAGATGCTGACTGAAGAGCCTGTCAGTGACTGGGGAGGATGGAGGGTTTAAAGAGCTGACCAATGTACTTTACAATCCTGGGAGTTACTATTGGTTCAGTCATCGAATCCCTACAGTGTGGAATCGGGCCATTCAACCCATTGACACTCCAAAGAGCATCCCACCCAGAACCACCCAGCCCCCTATCCCTGCATCCACCAGAGCCAACCCACCCTATGTACACATCCCTGGACACTAGGGGCAATTTAGCATGGCCAATCCATCTAACCTGTATATCTTTGGACTGTGGGAGGAAACCTGAGCAGACCTGGGGAGAATGCGCCAACTCCACACAGTCATCCAAAGTTGAAATCGAATCCAGGTCCCTGGCGCTGTGAGGCAGCAGTGCTAACCACTGAACCCCCATATCACCCCAAACTCAACCAGACTGGCCATGTCTGACTGATTGTGGTATTGGGGCTCTGTCAGTATATTCTCTTAGAACTGACTTTAAACCACTGTCCCCGTCTCAATCTCTTTAGTTCAGTTTGACAGCTTTGCTCAGTTCCCTGTTCATCTCCCTCCAGCTTGATCTGTCAGAAGTAGATCTTGTGAGACACGACCATACCAGCAATTGAACGCATCACAGCTACTGCTGGGAACTCTCCTGTTAATTCACAACCAATTCACATCTGTGGAAAGGCACATCTGTACAAAGTAGGTTTCATTTCTTGGATCCTGTCTGTGGAAAGGGATGTGAAAATGACTGCACTGTTTTCAAAGATGTTGGCCTCTGCAGGAGGCTGACTCAGCTTCTACTTCTTCCAGGGGCTCTCAGCGGATGGGACCTCATATATAACACCAATGTTGCAGTTTAGTTGTTGGTTACAGAAAACCTCCCAATTTTCCTTTCTGTTGGAGGGCTTTCTATGACAATGCCTTGCCATTGAAAATTGTGGGCGGCACGGTGGCACAGTGGTTAGCACTGCTGCCTCACAGCGCCAGAGACCCGGGTTCAATTCCCGACTCAGGCGACTGACTGTGTGGAGTTTGCGCGTTCTCCCCGTGTCTGCGTGGGTTTCCTCCGGGTGCTCCGGTTTCCTCCCACAGTCCAAAGATGTGCAGGGTCAGGTGAATTGGCCACGCTAAATTGCCCATAGTGTTAGGTTAAAGGGGTAAATGTAGGGGTATGGGTGGGTTGCGCTTCGGCGGGTCAGTATGGACTTGTTGGGCCGAAGGGCCTGTTTCCACACTGTAAGTAATCTAATCTAAACCTTGAGAGAGCGGTGCTGAAAAAGCACAGCAGGTCAGGCAGCATCTGAGGAGCAAGAAAGTCGACGTTTTGGACAAAATCCCTTCTTCAGGAATGAGGCTAGAAGCCTCAGGGGTGAAAAGATAGACTGAAAATTAACCCCAAGTGTATAGACAGCCTTTCCAACTCATTTCTCCATGGGATGGCAACACTGAGGAACTCACTCCGTCTCGTTACTAATTCAAAGACTCAATTGAACTCTGGAAATCTACCCCTCATTAATTTGAGGGCTGTACTGAGGGCCTTGGGTCTTCAACCAGATTTTCCAATTAAAAGAACATAAAACCAAACAGACAAATCCTTTGTCATGAGTAAGACCAGTAATAGAGAGTTTGGGAGAAATTTACCTCAGACTTTGGAATGATGGACAGGTCTAGTCTCTGCCCTCTCCCAGCTGATGTCAAAGTCTCTTTAAAGCTTTAACTCCTCTGGATAGTCACAGTATTACAGTTCTGGCACTTCTTTCATACTCATAATCCCAGCGATTTACAATTTGTAGCACAAAGAGACAGAAAGCTTAGTGAGGTAAAGGTCAGTCAGCACAAAGCCCTTCCTTTGTTAATCTTTTGACAGCTGGCAAGAAAAAGAAAGGATTTAAATCCTCTATGGTTTTGTTTGCAACTCTGGACATGAAGAAAGGATTCAAATATTGGAGAGTCGCAGAAAGCAGCATGGGGTGGTTATCAGTTAGACAATGTGGGCCCAGTTGACAAGTTAAGCCCTAGCTTTTATACACAGCCAGTCAATAGCTGAGGATGCACTCTCAGTATTCCACTGCATCAGTGTGACGTCCTGTCTATCTGGTATATTCACTACTTCAAGAAACATTATTATGCACAAAATAATGTCAGTCTAAAACTCACTGTTTTAAAAAATGTTCAATGATGAGGGTCAACCATCATTTTCAAGATTAAGTTTGATTTTTTTTTATAGTGAGCAGAGGGTATTGACAGATATTGGATGAATGATGGACAAATGAACTATTGTTTAATGGAATAAGTGTGAGCAGATCAGTGACCTACTCCTGCTGATCTCTCAATGATATTGCAAGCTCAAGCTGTGAAAGGATGTAATCAGTGTTTGGAAATGTTTCAAATCATTTGCTGTTAAATGATCTACATCTCTAAAAAGAGGATCCATGTTGTAGATGTCAGATTAGAGAGAAGACAATGTTTTTACTGAGCTCTAAGATGTCTGTGCTTTATTCCTGGACTGGAAGTGTGGAAAAGCCAGATTGTGTCAGCAGAGAGCTGCTTCAGTTCATCAATTCCCAAACGGGGGAGGGGTCTTGCTGCAGGCTTGATGAATAATGACCTTTCTCAGAGACCTAAGTAACCTTTTGAATTATTCAGTCCTCCTGACAGGTCCTCCGTGTTCTGGTGTAATCTGTAATCATCTAAAGTCATCTGACAATACATTGATTTCAGTGAGTAACCCTTATTCTGCTGATTAAAGAGAATTCTGTACAGTCACACCGGGAATAACATTTACCTCATTCAATAAATAGGAATGCTTCACTTTGTACAGTGAGTAACCCTTAATGTACTAAAATAACAACAATTCCATTATATGCCTTCATCAATCCTCTTTGTTACTTCTTCAAAAAACTCAAGGCTGGTGAGACACGATTTCCCACACACAAAGCCATGTTGACTACCCCTAATCAGTCCTTGCCTTTCCAAATACATTGAAATCCTGTCAGTCAGGATTCCCGCCAACAACTTACCCACCACCAATGTCAGACTCACTGGTCTGTAGTTCCCTGGCTTGTTCTTACCACCTTTCTTAAATAGTGGCACCACATTAGCCCACCTCCAGTCTTCCAGCACCTCACTTGTGAGTATCGATGATCCAAATATCTCATTAAAGGGCCCAGCAATCACTTCCTTATCTTCCCACAGAGTTCTAGGGTACACCTGATCAGGTCCTGGGAATTTATCCACCTCTGTGCATTTTAAGACATCCAGCACTTCCTGCTCTGTAATATGGGCATTTTTCAAGGTGTCACCATCTATTTCCCCATATTCTATATCTTCCATGTCCTTTTTCACAGTAAGTACTGGTGCAAAATACTCGTTTAGTATCTCCCCCCATCTCCTGCAGCTCCACACATGGGCTGCCTCATTGATCTTTGATGGGCCTTATTCTCTCCCTAGTTACCCTTTTGTCCTTAATGTATTTATAAAATCCCTTCGGATTCTCCTTAATTATATTTGCCAACGATATCTCCTGTCCCCTTTTTGTACTCCTAATTTACCTCTTAAGTATACTCTTACTGTCTTTATACTTTAAGGATTCATTCGATCTCTGCGGTCTATACCTAACATATGCTTCCTTCTTTTTCTCAACCAAAACCTCAATTTCTATAAGTTTAAAAATCACACAACACCAGGTTATAGACAAACAGGTTTAATTGGAAGTACTAACTTTTTGAGCGCTGCTCCTTCATCAGGTGGTTGTGGAGGACACAATTGTAAGACGCAGGATTTATAGCAAAAGTGTACAGTATGATGTACAGACACACATCTGTAATCTATAAAAATAATAGGATGGTAATGATAGGGGATTTTAACTTTCCAAACATACACTGGGACTGCCATAGTATTAAGTGTGTAGATGGAGAAGAATTTGTTAAGTGTGTACAAGAAGATTTTTTGATTCGGTATGTGGATGTACCTCCTAGAGAAGGTGCAATACTTGACCTACTCTTGAGAAATAAGGCAGGGCAGGTGACTGAGGTGTCAGTGGGGGAGCACCTTCAGACCAGAGACCATAATTCTATTAGTTTCACTGGCTGGTGGTACCGGGAGTAATCCAGATATTACTATCCTCAAGAACATTCTTTTTAAATACCTGCCTAGCTTCCTATATTCTCCCTTCAGAATCTCATCCTTTTCCCTTCCTCTGTCATTAGTTCCAATGTGTATAATGACCTGCTGTAGGTCACTCTCCCCTTTGAGAACATTCTGCATTCTCTCCAAGATATCCTTGATCCTGGCACCAGAAGGCAACACACCATTCTGATTTCTCGCTGTCAGCCACAAACGTTTGTCTGTGCCTCTAACTAGAGACTCCCTTATCACAATTGATCGCTTGGAACCTGATGTACCTCTCGTTACGTTAGAGACTGTCCCAGTACCAGAAACTTGGCTGTTTGTGCTACATTTCCCTGAGAGTCCATCACTTCCTACATTTTCCAAAACAGCATATTTGTTTGAGATGGGGATAGCCACAGGATATCCTGCACTACCTGCCTCCCTCTCCTACCTTTCCTGGCAGTAATCCATCTATCTGACTGAATCTGTGATTTTTCTCCCTTCCCATAACTGCCATGTATCACATCCCCAGCTCCTATAAATTCCTCTACCTCTAACTGCCGCTCCAACCAATCCATGCTATCTGATAGGATTCACAACCAAAGACACTTCTTGCAGACATAATTATCAGTAGCATTGAAACTCTCCCTAATCTCCCACATCCAACAGGAAGAGCACATCACTCTACTAGAGGCATCTTAACAATCTACAGACCCAGAAAATAGCGCAATCTTACTGCTCTAAAAAAACACTGCTCCGGGCTAACTTAGCACCTAAGTTTTCTCTCTTAAAATTATAGTGAAGAGACAGATCTCAATAAAACATATAACCAAAAAGAATCCACTCTACTCACTATTTAAAAAAAGACAGCAAGGTTACACTTAGAAACCATACATTTATCTGCTCCTGTGCTGTGAGCTCGCCCACACAGGCGCCTCCAAGGTCAGCTGTGAATTTCGCTGTCTGTTAGTTTTTTTCTTTGATGTATCCCAATGGCCAGAAATACTTGAATTCAAACAGCAGAGACAGTAACTGTGCAGATTCACTCCTGTGTCAGACAGCAGTGTAGGTTTCTTTCTCTCTCTGTTTCGCTGACCATGTGGTCATTACCTTTGTTTCTCTTCCTCCTTTTTAAAGTGCTGTTGTTTTGGTCTCTTTTACCCCAAAGTTCCAAAACAGTGCAACAGATTATGAAACAGTAGTTACTCCTCCTGGAATTCAAGGAAATCAGCTCCAACACCTAAAATACCTTTTTTTAAAAAAAAGAGCAGCAGCTGTTGCATCCACAACTTTTTCCCATCATCCACCTTGGATTACCCAGAATCCTAAGGCACCACACAAATGCAAGTTGCTATTGTAAATTTTGAATTAGTAAATTAGTCTAGCAATAGTATATTACCATTGGAAATTATGATGAAAGTCATGTTTAAATTTTACAAGGAGTGCTGTAGATACTAACTGGATGTAGTATAGAAGATATATAAACTATTATATAGCATGGTGTTTAACTGAGTATTTGGCTGTTCAAAACCTGACCAAAGGAGCATCTCCTGATGGAATTTTTGATTGACCTCTAACTCAGAGCACTATGCTCTGACCTTCAACAAATGTAGAATTATTAACATTGAACTGTTATACAAGAGACTGCAGGTAATAGTGTTGCCAGTCTTTTTGGTACAGGCAAATTCCTTCGGTTGTTACATCATCACATTGGAATCATAGAATCCCGACAGTGTGGAAACAGGCCCTTCGGCCCAACAAGTCCACACTGACCCTCCGAAGAGTAACCCACCCAGACCCATCCCCCCCCTACCCTATAAATCAAATTGATATTGTAGAGTCGAATACCTGTTCTCAAGAGATCAGGATACAGTGCCTTGGCTGAGCAGAGTGGGTTTGAACTAACATAACTATTTGCAAACACCATTGTTTCTAGTGACAGCCTTAGCTTGGAAATAGACCCTGTCACAGAATTCTGCCAGTGCCATTGTTGGCAATGGGATATAGCACTTCTTCTAGATTTTTCATGCTAAGCATTCAGTCCAGTGAAGTCGGTCAGGGTTGTGAGTCCACACTTGAGTTTGCTGGACAATCTTTCTCTGAAGCATGGTGCGGAGGAGGAAGAGTTCAGAGCACACTGAGTCAACGCTGCTCCTATCTGGAGAGAATCTCCTTTAAAGGAGTGAGCAGCACTCTCTCCTAAGATCTATCTCCAATTAATTCTAACCAAGGTGCCAGTTTGTCATGGGAATGCGCCATCACTCAATGCAGTTCTGCCTCAGACTTTGTATTATCTGTTGGTCAGGGCAACGTAAATGAAGCATGTGTTTTGTTGAAGCATATTCACATAGATACATTTACCATGGGTTACTGTCCTAATAGCACAGTCATGCATTAGATATCCTGTCAGGAGTGAGAATCCCCATCTCTCAACATCAACCAATAACTTCACATGGGATCTACAAGCTATTACTGACATCCTGGACACTAGAAAAATCAACCAGCGAACAATTTAAGAATATTGTGTGCATTGCTCATTTTATGGACTCAGTCATCCAGCATAGAAACAGACCAATCAGTCCAATCAGTCCATGCTGATCATGTTCCCAAACTAAACTAGTCTCACTTGCCTGCGTTGGGCCCATATCCCGCAAACTTTTCCTATTCATGTACTTATTCAAATGTCCATTAGATGCTGTAACTGTACCTGCATCCACCATTTTCTTTGGCAGTTCGTTCCACAGACAAACTACTCTGTGGTAAAATAGTTGCCTCTTGTGTCCTTTTTAAATCTCTCTCCTCTCACCTTTTAAAATATGTCCTTTAGTTTTGAACTCCCCCACACTTGGGAAAAGGCCCTTGTTATTCACCTTATCTGTGCTCGTTATGGTTTTATAAACCTCAAAAAGGACACCTCTCAACCGTCTACACTCCAATGGAAAAGGTCCAGTATTTTCAGTCTATTTTTATGTTTCAATCCATCCATTCCCAGCAGCATCCTGATAAATCTTTTCTGAATCCTCTCCAGTTTAATAATATCCTTCCTATAACTGGGCAACCAGGACTGGGCACAGTACTCCAAAAGAGGACTCATCAAAGTCCTGTATGGTCTCAACATAATGCCCCAACTCCTATACTCAAAGATCTGAGCAATGAAGGCAAGTGTGCTAAATGTCGTCTTAAACATACAATCTAACTGTGATGCAAATTTCAAAGAATTATGTCCCCACACTCCTAGGTCTTTGTTCTTCAACACTATCTTACAAATATTTGAGATTCTAAAATAACATGGTCGGAATAAGATTTCCTCTAAGCCTCTGATTCCAAGTAGGACAGAGTCCTTCACCTTTTTGGGCAGCTCTTCAGGTTTGGGATGACTTGCTTGGACCTCCCTTCAATGGGTTCCGTAATGGCTGAAACGTTCAATGTACGATTTTTGCATTCCCTCTGCACATTCCCGTTGGAGTCTCCCAATGTGGTCGGTGACTTCCCAAATGTCTAGCCTGGCACAGGATCTCCTATAAGATCTCAGCCAGGATGCATTAAGGATATTTCCCAAAGGATGGGGACATTGACCAAGAATCAACCAATTGTTTCATACAACTAGTTTGTCTTTTGATAGCCATGGTAAGAAAGACTTGCGTTTATGTTTATGTTACTGTGTGTAGTTACAGACAGACACAGCAGTTGAATTTGCGCATGCAAACCTGAAGTCAGCAGTGAGATGCAGGCTTTCTCTACAACAAGATATTTGTTCCTAACATAGCATGCTTGTGTTAGCCTCCATGATATAAGACTTAGATGTCGGTAACATGGTCTGAGAATATTCAATAGATGTTTATCACAGTTCTTGGTAAGCATAAATATTACAGCCATAGACTGTAATTTAACGGTAGGTGATGGCCTAGTGGTGTTATTGCTAGATTATTAATCCAGAGACCCATTTCCACTGTCCTTCTGGGAATCTCCTGTCAGAACCAAGTACCAGGTAGAGTAGTTGGAGTTTTCAATTTCCAAATAGATTCTATTTCACTTCATGTGGGAAACCTGAAGTCAGCAGTGAGATGCAGGCTTTGCCTTCAGCAAGGTATTTGTTCCTGATGTAGCAATGTTTCCATTTGTCTCCATAACATAAGACCTAGATGCGGGTAACGTGATCTTAGAATAGATGTTTATTACAGTTCTTGCTAAGTAAATGTATTATAGCCACAGGTAATGTTCTAGGGGAGGGTTCAAATCCTGCTATGGCAGATAATGAAATTTGAATTCAATAAAAATCTGGAAAGAAGAGGTCAATGACAATCATGAAACCATTGCTTATTGTCAAGGGGAAATAAAAATCCTTCTGGTCCTTTAACGAAGGAAATCTGCCATCCTCACCTGGTCTGGTCTACATGTGACTCCAGATCCCAGCAATGTGGTTGTCTCTGGGCAATTAGGGATGGGCAATAAATGCTGGCCCAGCAAGCAATGCTCTTGTCCCATGGATGAATTAAAAAAAAATACACAGCAAGGAGCAATGGGATAGACTTGTTAGTGGCATGAGGGATATATATTTGGCAGGATCCCAGGGAGTCCTCCCTGGTGCTTCTTCAGAACAGGTTTCTCTGATAGTGCTGACAGGCTGTTTGATTTTCAGAGTCATGAAGACTCTGGCTGATATGTGGGATCCAGGCATCCTGAAAGCACTTCCACTGTCCTGGGAATCTCCTGTGAGGACCAAGTTCCAAGTTGAGTAGTTGGAGGACATTTCCACTGTCCTTCTGGGAATCTCCTGTCAGAACCAAGTACCAGGTAGAGTAGTTGGAGTTTCCAATTTCCAAATAGATTCTATTTCACTTCATGTGGGAAACCTGAAGTCAGCAGTGAGATGCAGGCTTTGCTTTCAGCAAGGTATTTGTTCCTAATGTGGCAATGTTTCCATTTGTCTCCATAACATCAGACCTAGATCTGGGTAACGTGATCTTAGAATAGATGTTTATTACAGTTCTTGCTAAGTATAAATATTACAGCCACAGGCACTTCAATGTCAGAATTAATATTCAGGTTATTTGGTTACAAACAATATGTTATGCTTCAAGTGGCCCAAGTCTAAGATGGAGTCAGAGGTCTTTATAGCTTCAAATCACATGCTATGATACAGTCATGCTATCATGAGCAGGTCTTTTAAAAGTACAACACACATTAACTAGAGACATATATTGGCATATTTGAAGGCAGCTGCTGAGGAAAGTTTTATCGAAGGGTAGCTGCTTGTGAATATCTTCTTCACAGAGCAGAGTTGGAAAAAAGAAAGCTGGAGTTTGCTTTGTCTTTTATTTTGTACTTTGATGTTTGATGGATGTGTATTAGTCAGTAATGCGGAATCACTCAGTTGTGGGTTTCATTCCTATTCCGGAGTTGTGAGCACACAATTGAGGTCCGTTGCAGCACAGAGTGGGTGCCACCCTTTAGAACATATCATCGTTCTATTGAGACACTCAGTCAAAGTCCTATCACCTTTTTGTGTGGACATTGCAGTGTTCTGAAGGAGACAAAGGGAAATCTCCCATGTTCCCCTGTTTACCAAGATTTATCCCTCAGCCAACATCACTCAATCAGATTAGCTGGTCATTATCCCCATAAGACCAGAGATATAGGATCAGAAATAGGCCTTTCAGCCCATCAAGACTGCTGTGCCTTTCAGTTAAATCATGATTGATCTAATAATCCTCAACTCTGCTTTCCTGCCTTTTCCCCATAACCTTTGATTCCTTTAATGATGAAAAATCTCTATCTTAACCTTGAATGTGCATTAGTGACCCAGCCTGAACAGCGCTCTATGGTAAAGAATTGCCCAGATTCACTACCATCTGAGAGAAGAAATTCCTCCTCATCTCTATCTTAAATATGTGACTCCTTATTCTGAGATTATGTCCCCTGATCCTAGACTCTCCCACAAGGAGAAGCAACCTCTCCACATCCACCCTATCAAGTCCCCTAAAAATCTTGTATGTTTTAATAAGGCATCATTCTTCTAAACTCCAATGAGCGCAGGCCCAACTTGCTCAATCTCTCCCTCAAAACCAGACTCTTCCTTACCTGGTGGGAGACTAAACATGTGGCGCTGGAAAGGCACAGCACATCAGGCAGCATCCGAGGGGCAGGAGAGTCAGTGTTTTGGGCATAACTCCTTCATCAAAAATGGTGGGGGTTGTGGGGATTAAGGGGGCTGAAAGATAAATGGGGGGGTGGGGATGAGCTGGGGGAGGCAGGTGGCAAGATGATAAGTGAATGCAGGTTGGGGGTGGTTATAGTGATAGGTCAGTAGGGAGGGCGGAGCGGATAGGTGGGAAGAAAGATGGACAGGTAGGATAGGTTGAGACAGTGCCAAGTTGGAGAGTTGGATCTGGATGAGATGGGGAGACGGGACATATGGAAACTAGTGAAGTCGATGTTGAAGGGTCCCAAGGCAGAAGGTGAAGCGTTCTTCCTCCAGTCAGTGGGTGGCATTGATTTGGTAGTGGAGGAGGGCTTGGTTCCAACCTATTGAACCATCTCTGGACTGCCTCCAGTGCCACAATATCTTTCCTTAAATAAGGAGCTCAATCTCAATGCTGTTGGTCAGAATTTGCTGAGTGAAAACTGGCTCTCATGTTTCTGACATTATAACAGGGGCTACGTGTTTAAAAATAACCTCATTGGTTGTAAATGCAAACTTTTTTTTAGAAAGATATTTTTATTGAAAAAGAAAATTAAGATTTTTTTACAAAATTACGAAAATAATACAAACTAGTGTATTCCACTTTACAATATGATAACACCAATATAAAATTAAATAAATTTAAAAAAAGAAAAAGAAACCCAACTAACTACTAATCTCTTCGACAAACAACCAAAACATAAAATAGGATATCATACATTACTAACAGTAAGCAACAAAGTCATTAAATAATTAGATACATGCTCAAAATAGATTTACATAAGTTACAATAGAACCCGTATTTACATGGGATTCTTCCTCCCCGGGGTCCCCAAACCAGCCAGAACCATTAACACAGCTAAACAAAAACCCTGGACAATATGGCTGAAATGTCTGTGTCGATGTAGTTCAAAAAGGGCTGCCATGTTTTATAAAATAATTCCATTTTTTGGTGCACCATATTTGTGAGGAGGTCAAGGGGGATATATTCCATGACTATCCTGTGCCAATTTGGGGGGCCCTCAGTCCTGGGGGGCCTTCAGTTGCCCAATTCACTAAAATATTTTTCCTCGCACAAAAGGAGAGGATAGTAAATAAGTTCCTCCCGTATACGTCCAGGGGGGGAAATTTGGAGAGCCCAAAAGTAGGGACGTTGGATCCAATCTAATCTCCGTACCCAAAATCTCTGTCAAGGCATTTGCTACTCTATTCCAATATCTACGGATCTTATGGCATGTCCATAGACCATGCGTGACAGTGCCAACTTCTATTTTACATTCAGGACACAGTGGGGATGCTCCTGCCTTGAACTTTGAGAGTTGTTCAGGTGCCATGTGAGCCCTGTGAAGTATCTTTAATTGAGTAGCCGCAGTTCTGCTACAAATAGAGATCTTTCTGGCATTTTCCCAGATGTCCTCCCACATTTCTAAAGAGATTTCAAATCCTAATTCTTGATTCCAGGTTTTATATAATTGTCCCATGTCCTTCGAGACCTTATTGTATAGTGAGTGATAAAGAGTACCTGACTGAGGGTGGCCCCATCATCCATAGCACTCTCCTTTCCCTTTCTGATTTGTAAGGATTGACTATCAATATGGTCGTCTTTTGTAAAAAGTCTCGTATTTGAAAATACCGAAAGAGATCCTTGTTAGGCAGTCCAAATTTCTGGTGCAGATGCTCAAAGGACATCATAACCTCCCCATCGAACAGGTCTCCCAAGGAGGAGATACCACTGGACTCCCAAATTTTAAATGGCGTATCCGTCAGCCCTGGCTGGAAACCTGATGCTCCCACTATAGGGGTATAAGGGGAGGTTTTTTGCAGATTACCCTCATTTTATCACATTATCCTCCAGACTTTAATCCTATTTAGTACAATAGGGCTTTTGAGGCGAGCCTTGAACAGGCGCTGTTGCTCTCCCTTTTGTCTTTTCCGGGTCACAGAATATGAGATGACCAAGCCTTGTGCATATGCCTTAGTGGTCTCCCACATCATCGATGGGTTACTGGCCAGACCTGAGTTGATATCCCAGAAAGTTTTGAATTCCTGTGAAAAATACTTTATAAATTTGCTATCCTTCAATAAGAAAGGATCCATACGCCAATGTCGGGGGCCTTTCCCATCATCCTTAGTCTTGACTTCCATATATACTGCGGCTTGATCAGAAATAGTTAAATTACCTTTTTTACAAGACAGTATCGAATTCAAAAGGATCAAGGGGACAAAATACATATCTATTCTGGTATGGCACATTGTGTGGGTTAGAGTAGAAAGTAAAGTCTCTGCCCTGGGGATGAAGACACCTCCACAAATCTACTAGTCCTAGCTCCTTATTCAGATCCACCAGCTGTCTTGATCTCAGAGATATACCCGTAGTGCTCCTAGGTATCCTATCCGTCTCGGGTCAATAATACAGTTAAAATCTCCCCCTATAATTGTATGGTGGACCCTGAAAGCCATTAACTTAAAGAACGTTTCCATTACAAATTTAAAAGGGGTGTGCCTGGGGGCAATAAATATTCAAAATTCCATATTCCTCTCCATATATTAGGGCTTTGATTAATATACAACGTCCAGACTCATCTTTTATCTGGCTTAACATTTGGAAAGGAAGATTTTTCCAAATAAGAATGGCTACCCCCCTACTTTTTGAGCTGAAAGATGAAGAGAGAGCCTGATCAAACCTACCCTGTTGTAGCTTCGAGTGTTCCTTATCATGTAGATGTGTCTCCTATAAAAGAGCTACATCAATCCTTTATTTTTTAAGACTTGATAATATCTTTTTCCTTTTGATTGGTGAATGGCTCCCCTTGACATTCCAGGTGCACCACCTAAATGAATGGCCAGCCATGATCATCCAGGCAAGGCCCGAGACCCCCCCCCCCCCCCGGAGGAAGAACCCCACCCATAAGACCTTGAATAAAGACCATAGAAAATTCACAAATACAAAAATTCTTTAAAACATTTAAATCAACACAATTAAGAACTACTCCTAAAACATATTTGAAAGACTTTCCCTCTTGCTCCCAGGGGGCACTACTACCTATCAATAACCCCACCATAACCTCTCCCAGCTAAGGCCCTGCTCTTGGCCCAGGCATTACAAAATGGAGGAAATAAATTCAAGTGTCTTATAAAACCAGAGTTAAAAGTGAATTACCCACTGTGCCCTCCCCCACACCAACACCTAGATACGTTTAATAAAACAATACAAAACAGAAATATATAAAGTTACAAAATTACAATCCCAGCAAGTATTAGGCAACTAAGAAAAAAAACTCCACTCAAAACCCCACTGCTGCCTCACAGTGCCAAAGAACCCGGTTCCATTCCCGCCTCAGGCGACTCTCTGTGTGGAGTTTGCACATTCTCCCCGTGTCTGCATGGGTTTCCTCTGGGTGCTCCGGTTTCCTCCCACAATCCAAAAATGTGCAGGTGAGGTGAATTGGCCATGCTAAATTGCCCGTAGTGTTAGGTAAAGGGGTAAATATAGGGGAATGGGTCTGGGTGGGTTGCGAGTCGGTGTGTACTTATTGGGCTGAAGGGCCTGTTTCCACACTGTAAGTAATCTAATCTTTAAAAAGAAAACGTCCCCCACAAATCACGTAAGCTGTGCGAGCTATAAAAAGGAGAGCAAAGAAAGAATAAAGAACAGGCTCCCCCTCTCAATCCTCAGGGAAAGATGAGTAAAAGAGAGATGGAGAAAGAAAAAAAGGTAAACAAAGGGATGGCAAAATAAAGTCATGCAGTTCAAGTCCCGCAATCTATCTGAGAGCATCCAGAAATTCTTTTACTTTCTCCAGTGATCCAAAGTTATAACGGATCCTCCATGGCTGAAGCGCAGCGTTGCTGGATATCGCATGGAGTATTGAATATTTAAGTCTCTCAATCGCTTCTTCGCCTCATCGAATGCCCTCCTCTTGTGGACCACGACTGGAGAGAAATCCTGAAATAGCATTATCTTGGAGCCCTTGTACATCATGGCCTGGGAATCCTTCCCCAGGACTCTCGAGGCCTTTCTGAGCATTTGTTTTTCTTTATAACATTGGAGTTGGGCTAGAACCAGGTGTGGGCACTGATGCGACCCAGGCCTGCGTACAGCAACACGGTGGGCCCACTCCACCTGCACCCGGCCCAGCTCCGACTCCAACTTCAATAATTGTGGGAACCATCACTCCAAGAAATCCACAAACTGGCCTTCCTCTTCCAGTTCGGGAAGGCCCAGCAACCGAATATTTTTCTGAGGTTGTCTATGTGCTCCTCCAGGGTCCGGACTCGCCACTCCAGGGCCTGGACCTGACCGACGGATGACTCAGCAGCAGTCTCTGAGGCCGCGGCCTGTTGCTCCGCCCCTCCGACACACTGCTCGAGTTTTTCAATCTCTCGGCCATGCTGTCTCTGTCTGTTGTGAGCTGCGGGAGTTTTTGCCCTTTGGTGCTTTTTTAAAAATGACTAAACTGTTAAAGTTTGATGCAAAATGACTAAGAGTGCTGCGCAAAAGCTATCTTGAATGGTTTAAAAGGTGAGGTGAAGGTGGGCGTCCCACTTTGTCCGAGTCTTAGGCAGAGAACTGAAGACACAGACCTACTGCATCGCCACCATCTTGGATCTCCCGCAAACCTTTTTCTTACTACTTTCCAGGTGGTCAGTCATTGATTTGTGATTCTGTCCTAATCGTAGACATGAATCAAACACATACAACTGAAAATAAAAATACAATTATATCCTTTCCTGCAGTGATTGTGACAAGGTCAGCCAGGGGGGCATCGTGGTACATGTGTTCCCTGATTGGGGCTGTTAACCTGGTCCAATCAGGGAGCCCTGGCTGACAGGTACAAACAGGAAGGTCAGAGGTTCTGTTCACTCTGAGAGCTGGCTCTGATGGAGCAGGATCAGTGTCTAACTCTCCATGTGTAAATAGAGGGTGACTTGGTGATGGGACACTGGCCTCAGTCCTGTTATTTCATTTCCCTGAGCCTGCCAGCGGTATCCTGTCGTGTGTTAAGGTCAATTGTGATGGACAGGGTGCTGTGTTTTCTTATTGAGTGAAATGCTGACACCAGCCGTGGAATCTGACCTCAAATATCTGCCAACTTAGGAAGAGACAGCAGGTACTTCTTGAAATAACCGATATATTTGCCTTGTTTGCTCTGACCTTTGAGTATAGGAGTTGGGATATCATGTTGATGTTATACAGGATGTTGGTGAACCTCTTCTGGAGTCCTGTGTGCAGTTCTAGTCAACCTATAATAGGAAGGATATTATCAAACTGGAGAGAGTTCAGAAAAGATTTACCAGGGTGTTGCTGGGAATGGAGAGTTTGAGATATAAAAATAGACTGGTTAGGCTGGGACATTTTTCCCTGGAGCGTGGGAGGTTGAGGCGTGACCTTATTGAGGTTTATAAAATCATGAGGGGTGCAGATAAGGTGAATGAAAAGTGTCTTTTCCCTAGAGTGGGGGAATTCAAAACTAGGGGCATATTTTTAAGGTGAGAGGAGAAAGATTTGAAAAGGGCATGAGGGTCAATTTTTTTAACACAGAATAGTTCGCGTGTGGAGAAAGTGGTAGATGCAAGTACAGGTACAACACTTAAAAGACATTTGGATAAGTTCGTGAATAGGAAATGTTTGGAGAGATATGGCCCAATTGCAGCACATTGGATGAGTTCAGTTTGGCAATATGGTAGACATGGACTAGTTGGACTGAAGGGTCTGTTTCCATTTTGTATGACTCTATGACTGAGATGAACATGAGAATGCTTTGGAAGTGCACAGCATTATAACAAACTTAGAAGGTTAATGAGACTGGAGGTTAGCCATTCTGCAAGTCAATTAGATCATGGTTAATCTACACTTCAATCTCAACAACCCACATTGCTCCACAACCTTCCAGACCCTCCACCAACAAAACACAATCACAGCCTTTGAAAGGTCAAGTCGTTCAGTCTTCCTCTTGTGTTCCCTGTCCAGTGACAGGTCCCACACAAATCTCCTACAAGGGTAGATGAAGAAGGATGGAATATGGAATCGAACCCTGCACTGTTAGCACTTAATGACCTACACAGGCCACCCAGCCAATTGCCCCATTCCCCACTCTCCCCAACGCCCCCCACCACCACCAAAAGGATTCAGAGTTGCTATGGCAATGTACATTTTTATTTGCATGTTGTAGCTTGGAGCTATGGACAGTGATGGGGGAGGATCCAATTTTCTACCACCATATGGTTGACCAGGAATCTCTCTCCTCCTATCGTCTGTCGTTGGTGCAAGTTGGAAAGATTTACAATGTGAAACTCAATCTGGCTGTGTTAAGAAACTACTTTGCTTGGTCATCAGGTCTTAGGTTGGGGCTGGAACCTGGAATTTCTGGTTCAGAGGTGGGGATGCTCGCCACTGCATCTACAAGACCATCTCACTATTCAATACCCTTTGGGGAAAAGAAATTGTTTTCTGATTTTAATCAATAAGGAAGTCAATGTCACTGGGCAAAATGTGGAATTGAGTATATCAATCTGCCGTGTTTGCTTTGATTTTTTTCCTTTATTTTATTAAACAATACACAGTTTACAAAACAATTAACATTAACAGCAGTATCCAGAGTAACAGCAAATTACAAGGGAGAGGAGCCGCAAGGGTAGGTCCCAAACCCTACCGTTCAAACCGTTTTCAGGAAAATGAGGATAAACGTTAAATCCCACTTGCAGTCATCGCAAAACAGTAACAATGACAAATACATATAAGACAGTCCAATTACATTTTAAAAAGTGCACAAAATACAGAGTTGAAAAATGTGGTGCTGGAAAAACACAGCAGGCCAGGCAGCATCCGAGGAGCAGGAGAATCGACGTTTTGGGTATAAGCTCTTCTTCAGGAATGAAGCATAAAATACAGACCCAGCCAACAACCCAGTAAGCCCCTTTTTCCCCCCCCCCCCCCGCCGCCCCGATCCCTCTCACCTTCCGGCCACTCTAAGGCAGTCTGCCCCTACTGGCTCTCGGTCCACCCCATGCCCCTTCCGCTATGACCTCTTTGAATGGTGGAGCAGACTCAATGGCTGACCATTGCTCCGACATCTTATGTTCTTATGGACTCCAGTTTTCTCATAGCTGCAAAAGGGGGTTCAAGACAAAACATGAGATGGATATAATTGAGAATAACAAAGGGTTGGATAGGATAAATAGGCACAGTCTCTTCCCTGCGGAGGGCGAGTCCAGAATTAGAGGGCATAGGTTTAGAGTGAGAGAGGAAAGATATAAAAGGGACCTAAGGAGCAAATGTTTCACACAGAGGGTGGTACATGGAAGGAATGAGCTGCCAGAGGAAGTGGTGGAGGCTGGTTCAATTGTAACATTTAAGAGGCATTTGGATGGGTATATAAATAGGAAGGGTTTGGAGGGATATGGGCTGGGTGCTGGCAGGTGGGACTAGATTGGGTTGGGATATCTGGTCGGCATGGACGGGTTGGACAGAAGGGTCTGTTTCCATGCTGTACATCTCTATGACTCTATGATTCTATGACTTGGTATTGGGGTTATAGTGAGCAAAATGGTGGAAACAGGATGTCCATTCAATAATTTTCAGCCATTGTAAACCATCACATTAAAGCTGTCTGTTGTGATTTTGGCAGTGAAAGGCGATGTATTTCTTTCATTACAAAGTTCTGGTTTCAACTTTCTTTTCCCAGGCTCTGTCTTCACCCCAGTGAGACGCATGCTCAGTGTCCATCTAAGGAGCGGCCATCGAATGTCATCTTGAAGGTTCAGCATTGGGGTGGGTCCCTCTTTCCCCTTCTTCACACCCCTCGCCACCTCAGCCCACACCCCCGCATCTCCTGCTAGAGCTTTGGACCATGGAGTTGAAGGTGTGGGTGGACGGGGTTCAGCGAGTGGTCTGTGGAGTCAATGAGAAGACCACGTGCCAGGAGGTGGTCATAGCCCTGGCACAGGCTATGGGTAAGGAAAGTATTCTCTGTCTGGTGCTGGGTGGTATCTGGGAGGACTGACCTATATCCCTCAACATCCTGACTTTATTCCAGATGAGAACTGGCAGGATCACCCTCGTCGTATCAAGGATTTAGGTGTTGGGTGGGGGGGGGTGGTCTGTACTCATTGGAGGTTAGAAATATGAGAATTGGCTTTAAAGAAACATTTAAGATTGTTCAGAGGCCTGACAGGATAGATGCTGAGAGGTTAGAGTCTAGGATCATTAGCAGTTGGCACAGTGGTTGTATGGTCAGCACTGCTGCCTCACAGTGCCAGAAACCGGGATTGACTATCTAAGTGGAATTTGCACATTCTCCCCGTATGTGCATGGGTTTCATCTGGGTGTTCCAGTTTCCTTCCAAAGTCCAAAGATGTCCAGGCAAGGTAGATTGGCCATGCTAAATTGCCCATAGTGTCCAGGGATGTGCAGGCTAGGTGGGTTAGCCATGAGAAATGCAGGGTTATGGGAATAGGATGGGATGCTCCTCAGAGGGTCACTGCAGACTTGATAGGTTAAATGGCCTCGATCTGCACTACAGGGATTCTATGACATAATCTCATAATAAGGGATTACCGATTTAACACCAAATTGAGGAGGAAGTTCTTTGCTCAAAGGGTAGTGAATCTATGGAATTCTTTCTGGCAGAGAACAATTTAGTTTGAGTCATTAAGTATATACAAGGCTGAGATCAAGAGATTTTTTAATCCATGAGGGAATCAAAGTTTATGGGGAAAAAGCAGGAAAGTGGAGTTGAGGACTATTAGATCAGCCATGATCTCGGTGAATGGTAGAGCAGAGTCAATGGTCCACTACCTCCATTTAACATTTATTTCCGTGCTCTTCTCAATTCACACAATGACTGTAGACCATTTTTGTGGGGGATGGGAAGAGATGTGATTGTGGGTTTTGCCCCTGACTCTGACCCCTTCAGATTATAAAGCCAAGGAACCGTAATTCTGAGACACACTCAGAAAGTTGGAGGGATTTCTGTCCGATGGGATGCTTCCTAAATGGATCTACTTCCCTGATAACTCTCTCTGATGGTTTTACTCCTTCCAAAACACATAGTGTTGGGAGATGAAAGAGGCTTCATCTTTACACGTTACTGGCAATAGAGGGCAATAAAATCTTTGGTTTTTAAAGAGGGAATTATTCTGCCTTTGCCATGCTGAAGGAGGATGACAAAATGGAAACAAAAAAGGACAACTTTGTAAGTATAAAGTGTAAATCAAAAAGATGCCCAAGTGACACATTATATTGGATTGTGTTATTTTCCAGGCCCCTGGACGCACTTAAAAATTGTCATTTGGTTTCCTGCTTATAATAGTTCCCTGTTATACAACCCCTTTTTGAAATTGGGGAATTCTAATTCTGGCATGGCCAACCACCTGGTCACGTAGCACTAAGAGGGGCATATATTCTCTCCCCATAACTAAGACAGGCTTGATTAGGCAAAAGTGAGGACTGCAGATGCTGGAGATCAGAGTCTAGATTAGAGTGGTGCTGGAAAAGCACAGCATCCGTGGAGCAGGAAAATCAATACTTTGGGCAAAAGCCCTTCATCAGGAAGCAGGAAGCCTCCGGGGTGGAGAGATAATGGGAGGGAAGGGGTGGGCCTGGGGAGAAGGTAGGCAAGAGTACAATAGGTGGATGGAGGTGGAGATGAAGGTGATAGGTCAGAGAGGATGGTGAGTGGATAGGTGGGAAGGAAGATTGGCAGGTAGGACAGGCTTGATTACCCTGGGGCTTACCTGGGATCTACTGACCTTGCCCCACAATCCCTGCTTTCTCTTTCTCTCTCCCCATGCCCCCCCCCCACCACCACCAAGGAATTTACCAGAAGGCTGCCCAGACTGGATGGATTCAAATGGGCAATCTGCCTATGGGGAGACTGGCAGCTTATTCCTGAGGCCTAATGTCAGGAAGATGATGTGCGCCCTTCTTTATATGTTGAGAAACAGACTGTAATGAATATTCATAGTAAAGCTGTTAATATTGTTTCTGACGAAGAGACGAACCTTTAAACTGAGAAGAGGTTAACCTAACTAGAAAGTTTTTTAATAAAAAGTCAAACACGTGATACTATTCAGTTAGTTTCTCTGGTGCAGTTTAAGTAAAAGCCGTCCCCGAAATCCTGAATTCTGTTGGACCTTCCTCCATATTTCTGACAAAGTTAGATTGGCGCAACAGTAGACCGTCAGTGGATTCAAGACACTAACCCCTCGCTGAAGAAGGGCTTATGCCCGAAACATCGATTCTCCTGCTCCTTTGATGCTTCCTGACCTGCTGCGTTTTTCCAGCAACACATTTTTCAGTTCTGATCTCCAGCATCTGCAGTCCTCACTTTCTGCTAATTGATACTAACCCCTTGCTGCCAATATTACCATTTTAGTCCAATGTAGCTGCACAGTGGTCAACCAAGGTGATGAGTGCCCCATCTGCTGGAAACAGCAGGCATTGCAGCTTACTCAACAAAATCAGAGCACCCGAGCTGGAAGCTAAACTGGACAATTAACCAAGGAGGAGAATTGTTCTGGACACCAACAGCAGACAAAGGAACATTTGACATAATTGTAATGGATTCCACAGGCTGCAATTTAACACAGGCATTATTATAGGTTATTTCAAATATATCCTCACATGAGCTGAATTAATGGACAAAGAAACAGTTTACAAAGTGGCTATTGGTATTGGTCTGC
Organism: Chiloscyllium plagiosum; assembly: GCF_004010195.1. NCBI lineage: Eukaryota > Metazoa > Chordata > Chondrichthyes > Orectolobiformes > Hemiscylliidae > Chiloscyllium > Chiloscyllium plagiosum. Next base: position 43,222,739 of record NC_057735.1, on the reverse strand, counting down.
TGATAGTATCACTGGTCATTTCTCAGCCATTGTATAATGGTCCAGCTAATGAACTCATCAGGAATGTGTTCATGCATAACAGCCCATATGATTACTGTCTCACAGTCCAGCCTGACCAACATAAAAAACTTGAATTTATATAGCAGCCTTCACCAACCACCAGATGGCTCAAAGCACCTTACAGCCAATGTAGCAGTGTCACTGTTGTAAGATATATGGCAAACAATTTACACCCAGCCATCTCTTACAGACGTAATAATGATCAGATAACCTTGTCACTTTTTGCAATATTAAGTGAAAGGCAAATTTTGTATATATTAACTCCCCTGCTATTCTTCAAAATATAGTGTCATGCAATCTTTAACATAGACATGGTGACTCAATGGTTAGCACTGCTGCCTCACAGCACCTAGGATCCATGTTTGATTCCACCCTTGGGTGACACTCTGTGTGGAATTTGCATACCCGTTCCATGTAGAGTCATTAAGGTGTACAGTATGGAAACAGACCCTTCCGACCAACTCGTCCATGCCGGCCAGATATCCTAACCTAATCCAGTCCCATTTGCCAGCAGTAGCCATATATCCCTCTAAACCCTTCCTATTCATGTACCCATCCAGATGCCTTTTAAATGCTGTAATTGTACCAGCTCCACCACTTACTCCGGCAGCTCATTCCATACATGCACCACCTTCTGTGTGAAAAAGTTGCTCCTTCGGTCCCTTTTATATTATTCCCCTCTCACCCTAAACTTATGCCCTCTAGTTCTGAACTCCCCCACCCTAGGGAAAAGACCTTGACTATTTACCCTATCCATGCCCCTCATGATTTTATAAATCTCTATAAGGTCACCCCTCAGCCTCCAATGCTCCATGGAAAACAGCCCCAGACTATTCAGATTCTCCCTATTGCTCAGATCCTCCAAACTTGGCAATATCCTTGTAAATCTTTTCTGAACCCTTTCAAGTTTCACAACATCTTTCCGATAGGAAGGAGACAAGAATTGCATGCAATATTCCAACAGTGGCCTGACCAATGTCCTGTACAGCCGCAACATGACCTCCAAACTCCTGTACTCAATACTCTGACCAATAAAGGAAAGCCTACCAAACGCCTTCTTCACTATCCTATCTACCTGCGACTCCACTTTCAAGGAGCTATGAACCTGTATGCCAAGATCTCTTTGTTCAGCAACACTCCTCAGAACTTTGCCATTAAGTGTATAAGTCCTGCTAAGATTTGCTTTGCCAAAATGCAGCACCTCACATTTATCTAAATTAAACTCCATCTGCCACTCCTCAGCCCATTGGCCCATCTGGTCAAGGTCCCGTTGTGCTCTGAGATAACCTTCTTTGCTGTCCACTACACCTCCAATTTTGGTGTCATCTGCAAACTTACTAACTATACCTCTTTTGCTCACATCCAAATCATTTATATAAATGATGAAAACTAGTGTATGCAGCACTGATCCTTGTGGCACTCAACTGGTCACAGGCTTCCAGTGAAAGACAACCCTCCACTGCCACCCTCTGTCTTCTACCTTTGAGCCAGTTCTGTATCCAAATGGCTAGTTCTCTCAGTATTCCATGAGATCTAACCTTGCTAACCACTCTCCCATGAGGAACCTTGTCAAACGTCTTACTAAAGTCCACATAGATCACATCTATCGCTCTGCCCTCATCAATCCTCTTTATCACTTCAAAAAACTCAATCAAGTTTGTGAGACATGATTTCCCATGCACAAAGCCATGTTGACTTTCTCTAATCAGTCCTTGCCTTTCCAAATACAGGATTTCCTCCAACAACTTGCCTACCACCAAAGTCAGGCTCTCACCAGTCTATAGTATCCTGGTTTTTCCCTACCATCTTTCTTAAATAGTGGCACCACGTTAGCCAGCCTCCAAGCTTCCAGTGCCTATCTGCATGGATTTCATCCAGGTGCTCTGGTTTCCTCCCACAGTCCAAAGATCTGCTGGTTAGGTGGATGGTCCATGTTAAGTTGGCCATTGTATCCGGGGATGGGTTAGGTTAAGAAGAGCAGCAACACTGGGAAAGGCAGTGTTACAAGGATGGGTGGGTTTAGTGGGATGCTCTTTGGAGGGTTGGTGTGGACATGATGGGCCAAATGACCTGGTTTGATACTGTAGGGCTTCTAAGATAGACCTGAGGTCAGATGTGGTTAACTTTCCATCTGAAAGATAGCATCTCAGACAGTGTCAGCTTTGAGTTTTACACTGGAGATCTGAGGCTGCATTTTACAGACCTCATCCAATATCTCCCCCCGCTCCCCCCCCCACCCCGACATCAACAAAGGCATGTTCTTGGCAGAAGAGAGTAAACATGGTGGGTAAAGGCAAAATACAGTCGATCCTGATATAACACAAATAGTTCAGGTTTCACACAATTTCATGTTATAAGAAATCACTTAATAGCCATGCCATTTAGACTAATGGGGCCAGTATAGTGTTACAGCCAATGCAGGTAAGGAAAGTTCACATTCTACAAGTAACTGTCTAAATTCCTCAATCCCGTTAAAGTCAATTCGCGTTGAAGAAACGCGTGTTATCTCAGAACAGACTGTGCTGCTGATGCTGGAAATGTGAAACGAGCACAGAGAAACTCAGTGGACCCTGGTGGTGTTTGTGGAGCGAGGAACCGAGTGAAACTTTCAAATCTGGCATGGCTACTTCAGAACTGGTCTTCCTCAGTTCTGAAGAAGAGTCATATCAGACTCATAACGTTAACTCTGTTTGCTGTCTTCAGACATCACAGGGTGACTAGCCACCATCCTCATGCCAACCTACAGGGGGTGGATAAACTGCCTGCAAGCTTGTCTATCCAGCCTTAGGTCTACTGAGCTGCTATATAAATGCAAATTGTGAAAGATGCTATATCAATGCAGATTCCTTTCTTTCTATTGTATTGAAAACTATGAGCCGCATCTCACTTTCCTCATATTACAGAAACTTGGCATTAGCAACTCTCTTTCTCCATTTAATTTGCAGGCCGGACTGGACGCTACACTCTGAAGGAAAAGTGGAAGGATATTGAAAGGCATTTCACACCAGAGGAGAAACTCTTGCCATCCCTCAGTAAATGGGGCCAGAAAACTAAGGATGTTCAGCTGATACTAAATCGCACTGGGCCTTCCCTCAACCTGCGGCCTGTATCAGACAAACACAGACCGGAGAGGAACATTCACAGACAGAGCCTTCCCCCGTTGGCAAAACTCCGGAATAAAAGTGACAAAAACAGTCACGTGAAGGAAGCCAAGAGGAAGTCCCTAAATTTTGCTGAAGGGGCTCGAGAGTGGCTGGGGTCGTTCGGGAAGAGCAAGGAAGGAAAGGTCAAAGGCAAAGGCGGCGAGCCTGAAAAGGAGGCCTCAAATTCTGATCACCGTCCGGGAGGGGAGCTGAACCAGCTACTCCAGCGTCAGCAGGAGAAGCTGACCAGTCTTCAAGCTGAGCTGGAGGCGAGTGAAGCAGAAATCGCAAAGCTGCAGGAAGACAGTGAACCAAGCACCCACACTGAGATCATCAGGATCCAGGAGCTGATAGACGAGAGAAGTGCTGAGGCAGAAGAGGTGGAATTCTGGGAGAACGAACTGAAGGCCGAGCAGCTCCACGGGGGAGAACTCCGGGAGCAGCTGAAAGAAGTGAAGGAGAAGCTGGAGGAATGCGAGGAGAAACTGAGGAACTGCTTGCTGAAAGCCCAGGGTCTGGCAGCCGACCTGGAGGTGGTCAGGTCTCAGAGGGAACAGCAAGAGGCCAAATCCTGCCATGACATCAGGATCAAGGTAGAGGAACTGAAAGAGGAAATAACTGTTAAATCTCAGAAAGCTGTACGCCTGGAGGAGGATGTAAGGCTGGTGGAGAAGGTCATTGAGAGGGTGGAAAATGAAATTCAGGTCAGTCTGTAGGAGAATTTTGGACAATCCCAGTGACATTTTTGTGTTTGTATGAATAATTTGTCACTGCTGAGAGACTAAAGAGCTGTGGAAAGGATATTGTTTTTGCTGGACTTTTTGGCAAATAAACATGTTGTGTCCACATGTACCCAAGATAGGTGTACCCTCAATGTGACTGTGCCACGTCAAAGGGGCAACTGAAAACACGTCCCAAGCTAATCCCATCCTCTCCCAAAGATTCTTGATGGTCTTTTATCTTATACACACACACACTCTCACACACTCTCACACACTCTCACACACTCTCACACACTCTCACACACTCTCACACACTCTCACACACTCTCACACACTCTCACACACACCACTGAGCTCCAGACTCAACCAGCTCCACCAATAATGAGGGTTCAGCTCATGACACCAAATGCCCCTACCCAGAACAAGGAAGTGAATTAGGAAACTGAGATGGGAGATGGGCTTTGTACCCATTACAATAACATCAGGAAATGATCAGCTGGCCTGATAAACCTGTGCCACATCCCTAGTGACAGGAATACCCTGACTAAATGTTTCTATCCCATCTCCCACTCTCTGTTTCCAAACACCTACAGCTATGATTCACCTGAGAGACGGGACCAATAAAGGGAGGAAGACCCCTAGAATAGTCTCTCTCAACCTGTTTCGGCAAATGAGAATCAGCCCAGGAGATCACAGGGCCCTACGTGTGCATCAGCTGTTCACCTGCTCACCTTCAATTTGTGCTGATCTCTGACCACACACACACACACTCCCTAATCCTGTTATTAACCAGAAGTGATCATGAAATCCCTATAGTGTGGAAGCCGGCCATTCAGCCCATCAAGTCTGCACGGATCGTCCAAAGACCCACCCCTCCCTACCATATCCCCATTACCTCACATTTGCCATGGCCAACTCACCTAGCCTGTACACATTGGGGAATCTAGCATGGCCAATCCATCCAACCTGTACATCTTTGGACTGTGGGAGGAAACCGGAGCACCCAGCAGAAACCCACGCAGAGAATGTGCAAACTCTATACAGATAGTCACCTGAAGGTCCTGGCACTATGTGGTTGCAGTGCTAACCAGTGAGCCACTGTGATCTCATTGGAAGGCAGGAGTCAGCATGTTTCTCATTTTAGAGGGAGTGGGGGAACAGGCATCTTAAGGAAATTTCCTTTGGGGGACCAGTGGTACAGAGCAGTGCCTGGCAATACCCATAGGGGGAGCATTGGCTTCTGTGTTTGCCTCTTGTCCAGTGAGCTCTCACCAGTGCTCCATTCTGGTTCAAACCTAACATTCCAAAACAATCAGCATCAGAAAAATAATCTCAAAGGACAGGATTGGTTCAATGTGGGAGAGTTTTAAGTGCGAAAAACCTTTAGCATGTTATCTCGGGGTTGCCAGATTCTGACCGTGTCAGAGACAAAAACAGAAGTTGCTGGACAAACTCAGCCGGTCTGGTAGCATCTGTAGAGAGAAATCAGAGTTAACGTTTTGGGTTCAGCAAGTCCTTCCTCAGAACTGATGGTAGCTACGAAAAAGTTGCTTTTCTTTTTAGAGAAAATGGGGTGGCAGTTGGGGGCAATGAGTAAATAAGCGGGGATGGAACCCAAAGAGAGAATGGTTAGACAGAAAAGGGCTGGAAACAGTCAGCCTGGGAGAATGAATGGATGCTAATGGGGACAATTCGCGGCTAACAATGGGTTGTGTGTAGTAGCAGACCATGTGATAACAAGGCCTGTTGGGTGGGGGGCTAGGGTAAGGCTGTAGAGTGTATTTCAGAGAGCGTGATAGCACACACACTGACCCAGTCACAGGTTAACATGAACTCGTATGTGGTGGGATGTACATACTGATTCCACTGCTAATGCTAGCAGCCTTGGATCCTGTGCCTGTCACAGTGTTAGTGGGCCAATTATGTGCTTGGTATTCGGAGCATTGTTCAGTCATCATGGGGACTTAGTGGGGTTCCTCATTTAAATAAATGCCAGCCTTTGGGTCTATACTAAACACAGAAGAACAAATGGGAACAGGAGTGGGCCATTTGGCCCTTCTAGCCTGCTCTGCCATTCAATACTATGGTCATGTATTTCCATGTATTCAGTCTGGAGACCAAGTGTTGCTCCTGTACCTGCAGTTGCCAACTCTGGAGTTATTCAGGAAGGTGTCATCCCATGACTTCCTGCCTCCAACCACCCTACTCATTGACCCTTCAACATTTCTGTCCTCATGGCACACTCTCTTCCCAGAAATGAGATGTAGGCAGACTCTTTGTTGTTCAATTGGTTGATTCTTGACGGGAAGACAGCCAATCATTTCTCTCCCTCCCTCTAGTATTTGGATGAATAAAAAGCAAAAGTATTCAAAAAAAATTGAAACAAAAGATAACACTTCCTTCTGGTTTTATTGTCCTTTCTTTCGTTACTCAATTGAGGCAGTGTTTTAGGGTGATCAGGATACCAGGCCTATCAGCGTGGATTGGAACCCGACAGTGTTCAGCCTTATCTGAGAGGATTTAACCAGCTCCGACAGTCAGCCTAGAGCTCCTGTACATTCCAGTAACACACCGCACAATGTGTTCCTCTCCTGAGCTATTGGAGGAGTCTACTCACACAACAACAAACCTAAATGGCTAGATGCTTGACGAGTGCCCATACTTGCACCAAGTCTTGAACATAAAAACAAAGGTCTTAGGAGCAGGAGTAGGACATTCAGTCCATCAAGCATGCTTTGCCATTACATTAGATTGGGTGTGGTCTGAACACCACCTTTCAGTCTGTGTGTGTTCCCCATTCCCGTCTCTTTCTCCAATTCCCTCCCATTAGGTGGGTTAGCCATGGGGAAATGCAGGGTTATAGGGATAGGTTGGTGAGGGGTGAGTCTGGGTGGGAAGCTCTTTGGAGGGTTGGTTTGGACTCAATGGACTGAATGACCTGCTTCCACACTGTGGGGTGTCTATGATTTCCTTTCTCTCTCCTGTACTCTCTCCCTCTTTCCCATCCTTCTCCGCCTCTTCCATTCCCTCCCTTTGCTTTCTTGGGGGGAAGGGGTTGGTGGGGGGGTATTGGATTGAGGTTCCATAACAATCTGCAATCACTCACAGTATGAATGTGGACAATAGGTCCTTTGACCATGAAGCACACATTGTACCTTGACCCTCCAGCTGTTGTTCACGTTCCTTCCCAGTCCTGATCTCTGGACTTCAATCTGTAGCTTTGTCATAATCCTCACCCACTCTCTTGCTCAGGAACACTTATTTCCATTTTCATTTCCTGACCTGAGTTGAGGCAGGACTAATGATTGAATCTGCAATTGCCCTGTCCTCTCTGGCTTGGCTTGATAGAGCTTTATGGTTTGGTACTGGTGTGCTCCTTGTTCAATTTGCTGTGTTGAAATGCCCCTCTCCCTCGGCTTATCCCATGTTACATAGGATCACCACAATTCTGGTCCGCTTTTGTTCTATGGACCTAGCAAGTGGTAGATACTTTTCCTGCTGCCCGCCTTCCCCATGTATCCAGGTTGTAGACTGGCACCAAGCATGCCAGCACCAGTAGCTGGCTTCTGTGGCCAACCAAATCTGGAGCATCCTGAAGCCCATAGCTAATCCACTGAGCCTACACATGGTGCCTCACAGCACCAGGGACTCGGGTTCAATTCCAGCCTCAGGTGACTGTTTGTGTGGAGTTTGCACGTTGTCCCCGTGTCTGCATGGGTTTCATCTGGGTGCTCCGGTTTCCTCCCACACTCCAAAGATATACAGGTTAGGTGAATTGGCCATGTTAAATTGCCCACAGTGTTCAGGGATGTGTAGGTTATGTGCATTAGTCAGGGGTAGAGTAGTAGGGTAGGGGAATGGGTCTGGGTGAGTTACTCTTCAGAGGGTCGGTGTGGACTTGTTGGGCCAAAGGGTCTGTTTCCACATTGTAGGGATTCTATGACTGGGGATAATTTAGCAAGGCCAAACCACCTAATTTGTACATTTGTGGACTGTGGGAGGAAACTAGAGCACCCGGAGGGGACCCACACAGACACGGGGAGAATGTGCAAATTCCACACAGACAGTCGCCCAAGGCCAGAATCAAATCTGAGTCACTTGAAAACACCTACGCTGTGAGGCAGCAGAGCTAACCACTGAGTGGCCAGCCGGTGCCTCTGGGAAGTATCCCTGTGGAAACATCTTTAAACTAAATAGGGACTAGGTATTTTATTTCGCTTGCCTTGCATCGAGCTGTGCTCACTGAGCTGTACCACACAACCCTTGTTCCCTGTCTCCCTCACTATCCCCCCAGGGTTTAGATGCCGTAACTGGATTTCAGAGATTCAATCTAGACAAGTTCAGCTTTCCTGGATCTCACCCGGCACTACCAGAAACCGAATGGCTTTCACTGTATGATTTCCTCCTGGACACCCCGTGCTGGCCTCTTACCATCCCTCAAACACTTTATCTCCGAATGCCACCGTGACATAGACCACCTCAACCTGTCAACACCCTCCCCCACTCCAACTTCTCATCCACACAATGTGCAGCCCTCCACTCCCTCTGCTCCAACCCCAACCTCACCATCAAACCAGTGGGCAAGGTGGGAGGGCGCAGTGGTAGTTTGGCGCACTGACCTCTACACCGCTGCAGCCAGGCGTCAACTCACTGAGACCTCCTCCTACCACCTCCTCGACCACAACCTCCCCTCCCATCACCAAACCAACACCTCCCAGACCATCCACAAACTCATCACCTCAGGAGTTATGCAAAATGACTGCCCTGGTAAACTGATTGTCTCTGTCTCTGCCTGCCCTACTCACGGCACCTCCTCATTTCTCAAATCCGTCCCGTATCCTTGGTCCATGAACTCTTCACATATATTCGGGACATCACCCACGCCCTCTACCTGCTCCATGACTTTTCAATTTCCCAATACCTCTTCTTCACCATGGTTATCCAGTCCCTATATACTTCTATCTCCCATGACCAAGGCCTACAAATCCTCCATTTCTTCTTCTCCTGCCAACCTAACCAGTTACCCCTCCACTGATACACATTCAATTGGCAGAACTGGTCCTCACACTCAACAACTTCTCCTTCGAATCCTCCCACTTTCTACAGACCAGGGGGGGTAGCCATGGGCATCCACATGGGCCCCAGCTGTGCCAGCCTCGTCATTGGGTATGTGGGACAGTCCATCTTCCGTAGTTACACCGGCACCATTCCCCACCTTTTCCTCTGCTACACTAAGGATTGCATCAGCGCCACCTCATGCTCCCACAAGGAAGTTGAATGGTTCACCAAAACCTTCCATCCTCACCTCAAATTCACATGGACCATCTCTGACACCTGCCTTGCCTTCCTGGACCTCTTCGTCTCCATCTTCAGCAACCAACTTAATATGGACATCTACTTCAAACCCACCAACTCCCTGGACTACACCTCCTCCCTCCCCTTCTCCTTACTCCCAATTTCTCCACCTCCCAGGAAGAGCAATTCCATTCCAGAACATCCAGATTGCCTCCTGTTTCAAGGTCTGCAAATTCCCCTCCCACGTGATCAACCAAGCCATCCACCACATCTCCTCCACTTCCTCTATCTTGCCCTTGAACCCCACCCCTCCAATCGCAACAAGGATAGAACCACCCGGTCCTCACCTTCCACCCTATGAATCTCCGGATACAAACACATTGTCCCTCGCCATTTCTGCCACCTATAGTCAGACCCCACCACCAGACATATAGTTCCCTCCCCAACTCTTTCTGCATTCTGCAGCCACCATTCCCTCTGTGACTCCCTCGTTAGGTCCACGCCCCACACCAACTCACTCTCCACTCCCGGCACCTTCACTTGCCATTGCACGAGGTGTAAAACCTGCACCCACACCTCCCCCCTTATCTCTGTCCAAGGCCCTAAAGGATCATTTCGAGTCTGGAGGAGATTTTCCTGCACATCGACCCACCTCATCTATTGTGTATGTTGCTCTTGATGTGGTCTTCTCTACATCGGGGAGACAGGATGCCCACTCGTGGAGCTGTTCAGGGAACATCTCTGGGAGACAAGCACTGAACAACCCCACCGTCCGGTGGCCGAACACTTTAACACCCCCTCCCACTCCGCTAAGGATTTGCAAGTCCTGGGTCTTTTTCACACCAAATCCAAGCCACCTGATACCTGGAGGAAGAACGCCTCATCTTCCACCTTGGGATCCTCCAACCACAATCAATGTTGATTTCACCAGTTTCTTCATCTCCCCTCCCCCCCACCTCATCCCAGATCCAACT
>NC_057735.1:43202167-43212219 GCF_004010195.1 Chiloscyllium plagiosum | reverse complement strand
CTCACACTCACCTCACTTACTCCCTCTCCATCTCTTCTTTCTTCACTCCCATAATCCTTTCACTCACCCACCCTCACCTCCCCACTATTTCTCTCCTCTCCTCCCTCCCTTTATTTCCTCTCCTCCTTTATGTCCTTTCCTCCCTTTTTAAGATTTTCATCTTGCACTCATCAGGACAGAATGCAAGAATAACAAACCCCAAAGAAAACAACAATTTAAACTGCAAGAGGGTGCTGATTAGTCAGCTGTTGGGCACTGATTGGTAGACACATTGACTGGTGCATTCACCAAGACAATGGCCAATCCTTTATTTAAAGGAGTGTAGTGATAACACTGCAGAGTCTTGACAGCATCAATTGATTGGCATCACATCTTGCCTCCACCACTGATGCTCAGTAGTAGCAATGTATACTATCTACTGCAAGAGGGTGCTGATTAGTCAGCTGTTGGACAATGATTGGTAGACACATTGACTGGTGCATTCACCAAGACAATGGCCAATCCTTTATTTAAAGGTGTAGCGATAACACTGCAGAGTCTTGACAGCATCAATTGATTGGCATCACATCTTGCCTCCACCACTGATGCTCAGTAGTAGCAATGTATACTATCTACACTATAGAAATTCACAAAAAATCCTAAGACAATGCCTTCCAAACCCACTTCCATCCCGAAGGACAATAGATGATTAGGAACACCACCCCTTGCAAGTTAGCTTCCAAGACACTACTATCCTGACTTGGAAATATATCGCTGTTCCTTCATTGTCACTGGGTCAAAATCCTAGAATGCCCTTCCTATTGTTATTGTGGGTCTACGTACAGCACATAGACTGCAGCAGTTCAAGAAGGCACCTCATCACCACCTTCTCAAGGGCAACCAGCAATGAGCAATAAATGTTGGCCCAGCGAGCGACACCCACACCTCATGAATGAATTTTAAAAATGGATTACTACATCTGTTAAAGACAAAAGACTTTCAAGTGAGTACATTCAGCCTTAAAGAACCTCAACCCTATTAATTATTTCTATGCTCCAGTATTGTACATTTGAATTGCAACTGAAAATAAGATCGAAAGGTCTTTAGCACCTCATTGTGTCTCAAAGTATGTTACAGCCAATCAAACACTTCTGAAGTGCATTCACTGTTATGATGCGACAACGCGACAAACAGTGTGAACAGCAAACTCATGCAGTATTAGAGTGACCAGGTAATCTGCTTTAGTTACATTGTCAAAAACCACACAACACCAGGTTATAGTCCAATGGGTTTATTTGAAAACACTCGCTTTCAGAGCACTGCTCCTTCATCAGGTGCTAGTGAGAGAGGAGGACCTCAGACACAGAATTTATAAGGAAAAGATCAAAGGGTCAGACAACTCAGGCAAACAAATTTAACACACCTAAGATGGCTCTTAAATCTTTAATCAGTTAGAATGGAGGTGCAGGTTTTGATTAATTAATATGCAAATCCCAGAATTTCTTTCAAGTCACTAATGTATTTTTAGGTGCGAGGTCTTGTTTGGAGTCTGTCTGTGTCTTAACCTGGAGTCAGTCTGGTTTTATTTCCAAACTAGCAGTTTATAAAATGCCACATTGACTGACTGTCTACGAATTGTGTGCTTTCTGAACAAAATACAATATATCTGCATATACAAATCTGCAAATGCAAATTCTCAGATTTGCACATTAATCAATCGAAACCTGCACCTCAATTCTAGCTGAATAAAGATTTAAAAGCCATTTGTTTGCATGAGTTATATGACCTTTTGATCTTTCCTTATAAAGTCTGTGTCAAAGGTCTTCCTTTCTCACCAGCACCTGATGAAGGAGCAGCACTCCGAAAGCCAACCTGTCGGATTATATTCTGGTGTTGTGTGATTTTTGACCTTGTCCAACACAGTCCAACACTGCCACCTCCACATCTTAGTTACATCGGTTGAGGATTGAATACTGGTCAGAAACTGGTATTTTCCCAGGTGACCATTCCTCCTAAGTCTATAAAACTCTAACAGGATAGACACAGGAAGGATATTCCCAATGACCATGGGAATCTAGAACCCATGGTCACAGCTAAGGATGCAGGGAAGGCCATGTAGGACTGAGATGAAGAGAAATTTCTTCACTCAGATAGTGATCAGCCTGTGGAATTCTCTGCCACAGAGAGCAATTGGGACCAAAACACTGAATGTTTTCAAGAAGGAAATAGTTATAGTTCTTGGGGCTAAAGGGATATAAGCGTATGGGGAGAAGGCAGGAACAGAGGACTGAGTTGGATGGTCATCCATGATCACATTGAATAGCAGATAGGCTCAAAGGACTGAATAGCCTACTCCTGCTCCTAATTTCTATGTTTCTGTCTTCTTGTATTTGATAAGGTTTATACCCAGATACTGGGTGAGAGTTGTTTGAGGTGGTATGCTGCCTCCAATTCTCTCTTGTCTTTTCTCTGTCTTCAACCAATGCAATGTTTAGTGGTAGACAACACACCACCTCGGAATATCCAAAGAAGGGACACTGTTCTTAGAGCAAGGAGGGCTATTGAATGGCAGCAAGAAGTACAGCTACATTTGGTTAGTCATAGTTACTCGGACCTTAGGGGGCTGATAACAAAAATATCTGCTCCTCCGAAAGTAGAGTAGAACTCCTTGCCTCCACCCACAAGATGAGACGTGTGATGAAATCTTCTGGGAGAGTTTGTCCTGTTTGTATTGAGCAAGCCAGCAGTCTGCTCAGTGCTGAGAGTTGTTAATAGGTGGCAATATTGAATGCAATCAGCAAAAGGGGAGAGTTTTATTGCAATTTTTCAATACTGTTTGGGGGGTCATTGAAGAGGGTTCATTGCATTTGCTATTTGATGTGCCTAGTGTTGAATCAGTTTATCATCGACATTTACTGCATGTTATTTTTGGGTGTTAGCAATTAGCTACGTATATACTGTAGATTGTGACTGCTCTAACATTGTAAAGAAAAGTTATTGTTGTTTATTCAAAACGATGAAATCTTGAGGCATATTCTCATAATAAATCCCCTGAATCCCATCCTTTGTCTAATTTAAAAATAAACGCAATGGTTCCTAACCAGATTGTAGCATAAATTTAGCAATCTGGTCCTGGATCATAACAGTGTGACATCAGCAGAATGGAAGAGTCAATTTAACATGAATATTAACCCCTTCAAAGCCACTACTTTATATAACAGACATTATGGGAATAAGTATTCAACCTAAAAACGGTGCCATTGATTTTATGTGGCAGGTGCTAGAATATCTCATTTATATTGTCAATGTCAGTTCCTACTGGGCAAGGAAGGTCAAAATCAGGCTCTGATTGTGTAGCCTTTCACTTGTTTCTTTCCTGGAGTTAATACTCAGCGGGTGTTCAGTTGCTAACACTGTCGGTATCTGAGCCAGAGGTTTGTCAGTTACTGTACACTACAGAGGTGATCAGATAAACTCAGATGATTGAGTGGAGTGCTGTATTACTCTGTTCCAAATGAAATGTTGAACAGCAGACTATCTGCTTTTTCAGGTGGATATAAAAGATTGAACCTTTCTATGAAGAGCTGGGAGTGTATTCCCTGCATTCTGGCCAATATTTCTCCTGCAGTCAAAAATGGATGATTACTTTTCACTGTTGTTGTTAAATTGTTAATTACGCCTGCAGTCCCTCCTTATCAGATGTAACTCACGGGCTGTGAACTATCTGACAATCCCGATAGGATGAGGTATAAATGTTGTTTTTGCAGTAGCTTAAACTATGATCTCACTTGATTTTCATAACAGAAGTTCCAATGTTTCAAATTCAATTCCTCTTTACTTTAGTAGTGCTAAAACTAGACTATTTTGTCCCCACCAGGAGTTTTGGCAGGTGCATTTTCTTGTATATCTCAATGCTTCTTCCTTGCCTGAAAATACATTAATAATCAGCCGCCCATTGGCTCCTATAAGTATCACCGATGTCAGGGTAAATAGCTTGGCACTGACCTCTTTGATACAGTCTTTCAGAACAAAGGACCACATTAGCGGTTTCTACAAGGAGCCCAGCAACAGATCTATAATTACCACAAGATTTCAAATCTCTTTCCTTAATATATCCTCGCAGGTGAAAATTAACCCTAAGGCACTTCAGATAAGATGAATGGTTTACAAAGGAGATTAACGGACTCAGCTGATTAGTTCAGAGGTGTTGTATTCTCAGGTGCTCATTACTCTAATGGTCTCTATTCATGGTGTACGTGCTGTCATTGAGGCCATTTTAACATTCGGTTAAATGGTAATGCAATCAGAGCATTATTGTGCACTTTATGAACATGCAGTCTGCAAATGCTAATGAGGTTTCAATTTGAGTTGTAAAGCCCATATCAATCTTTTTGTCTCCTATCAGTATCAGCCTGGTCAGAGCTTTCCTCAGTTCTCTTACCCAGATGTTCAAAATGTACAATTCCTTGCTTGCTCTTTCCTCTCCACATTTACATTGTATTCAAATGGCTAGCAATAACCTGCATTTGTAAAGCACCTGTAACATATTAAAAACTCCCTGTGCGGATTGAAATTGACACCAAGCCCCAAAGGGTCCTTCTACATCTTTCAGAGATTTTCCTGCATATCCAAACACCTCAGCTACTGTGTCTGTTGCTATCAATGTGGTCTCCTCTACACTGGGGACTCAGGACACCAACTGCCCTGTGGCTGACCACTTCAACTCCACCTCCCACATGCAGATCCTGGACCTCCTCCATTGCCATATCCAAGTCACCCAATGTCTGGAGGAAGATTACCTCATCTTCTGCCTCGGGACACTCCAACCACATGGCATCAATGTTGATTTCATCAGTTGCCTCATTTCCCCTCCCCCCACCTCATTCCAGATCCAACCCTCCAACCCGGCACCACCCTCTTGAATTGTCCTACCTGTCCATCTTCCTTCCCACCTATCCACTCCACCTGCCACTCTGACCTATCACCATCACTCCCCACCCTGCATCTATCTATTGCCTTCCAAGCTACCTTCCCCTAGCTCCAAGCCCCTCTCATTTATCTCTCAGCCCCCTTGGGCTCCTCCCACAACATTCTTGCTGAAGAACTTATGCCCAAAAAGTTGACTCTCCTCCTCCTTGCATGCTGTGCTTTTCCGGCACTGCACTTTTTGACTCTGATCTCCAGCATCTGCAGTCCTCACTTTCTCCTAATTAAGAGATACTTCGACAAGATATTGTTGCCCGAAAAGGAGTAATTAAACCTTTTACCCAGGTGTTCTTCCCTTGTGTGGCAGACAAAAAGCAAGGAATGACTCAGAATTTAACCAAACAAATCTTCATTATTTTAACTCTCAGTATAATATGCAATATAAAAACATTCATTGCAACATTTCCTCCTTACCTCCTCTAACTTAACTTCAACTTTAACTCACCTCATTTAGTTCACTTTACCTTAGCTTTAACTCAATTCACATTTTGCCCTCAATCTTACTTTAACTCTATAAGTTTGGCTTGAATCAAATACTACCCCAATTGGAGTGAAGTGGCTAACTTTGCTCTTTCCGTCGATCTTCTTTCATGGTTCTCTGTCTTCTCCGAAGATAACTTCAGGCCACGTTTCTCTGAAATGTTGGTCTCAAAGATCTCTCCTGAAAACATCCTTTTGTTTAATTTGATTTATTGTTGTCACATGTACCTAATTACAGTGAAAGGCTTTTGTTTGCGAGAAGTACAGGCTGGTCATAGTAAACAAAGACCATAGGATGCATACAGATCATTGGGTGTTCTGCGAACTTATCTCAAAAATTTACTTGGTTGCCAGAAACTTCTCTGGCACTCAGCCAAATGTCTTAACCAGTTTAGTAGCCATTTCTGCTGCTGGCCACCTGACTACAATATAAAACATAAGGAACAGAAGCAGGAGTAGATTACATAACCCCTTCAACACCTCTGCCAACATTCAATACGATCATTGTTAAAAATTCATTCACAGATGTGGGCATTGTTGGCTTGGCCAGCATTTATTACCCATCCCTGATTGCACAGTGGACAATTAATAGCCAACCATATTGGTGTGGGGCTGAAATCAAAGGTAGGCCATACTAGGTAAGCACAGTAGCTTCCCTCCCTAAAGGACACCAATAAACCAGATGGGTTTTTTTTTCCAACAGTCAGCACTGGTCATTGTTAGAGTCTTAATACCAAACATTTATTTAATTCAAATTTCACCATCTGCAATGGCAGGATTCAAACACAAGTCCCCAGAAGATTAGCGTAGCAGGTCAGGCAGCATCCAGGGAACAGGAGATTCGATGTTTCGGGCATAAGCCTTGATTCCTGAAGAAGGGCTCATGCCCGAAACGTCGATTCTCCTGTTCCCTGGATGCTGCCTGACCTGCTGCGCTGTTCCAGCAACACATTTTCAGCTCTGATCTCCAGCATCTGCAGACCTCACTTTCTCCCCAGAAGATTAGCTGGGTCTCTAGATTAATAGTCTGCAATCATATCAATAGGACTTGCCTTATGGCTGATCTTCAGTCTGGACCTCATTTTCCCACCCACTCTCCACATCTAACCATGCTAATCTCAATTAACTATACAGCGGGAGAATCCACAAAACTCCAGGCTGACAATTCCAAAAATTCACAGCTTTCCAAGTGAAGGAATTTATCATCTGGAACCAGAATGGTCAATCCCATACTGTGAGACTTTGCCTCGGTTTCTAGATTCCCCAAGCCAGAGGAAACAGCTTCTCAGTGTCAACACGATCAAGTGCCTTCAAGCTCTATTTATTTCATTGAGATCAACTTTTGTCCTTCTCAGTTCCAGAGAATATTATCCCAGCTTGCTTAGCCTGTCATCAAAGGATAACGCTCTCATCCCAGGAACCAGCGTAATCACCCCTTGCTTCACCCCTCCCAGACAAGGAAATCTTCCTTAAATATGGAGATCAATACTGGACTCAACTCTGTATTTCTGCTCTGACCAAAGCCTGCGCAATTGTAGGAGAAAGCGAGGATGGCAGATGCTGGAGATCAGAATCGAAAAGTTAGTGTTGGAAAAGCACAGCAGGTCAGGCAGCATCCCATAATTTCCCCTCACACATAATCAACAATGCTCCCAGCGCATCTCCTCCACCCCGCACCTCTGCCCTTGAAGCCCACCCCTCCAACAGCAACAAGGATAGGACACTCCACCACCAAACCCCACCCCACAATCCCCCCACCCCGCCCTGGTCCTCATCTTTCATCTCACGAATCTTTAGATACGGTGCATTATCTTCTGTCATGTCCGCCATCTACAATCAGACCCCACTACCAGAGATGTAGTTCCCTCCCCACCCCTATCTGTGTTCCGCACAGACCGTTCCCTCCGTGACTCCCTCGTTAGGTCCACGGCCCCCACCAACCCACCTTCCACTTCCAGCACCTACCATGCTGCCGCAAGAGGTGTAAAACCTGTGCCTACACCTCCCCCTCACATCTCCCCCTCATCTCCATCCAAGTCCCAAGGGATCCTTCCACATATGGCAGAGATTTTCCAGCACATCTAAATTCCTCATCTACTGTGTCAGTTGCTCTCAATGTGTTCTCCTTTACATTGAGGAGACAGGACACCAACTCATGGAATGTTTCAGGGGACATCTCTGGAACACATGCACCAAATAACCCCACTGTCCAGTGGCTGACCACTTCAACTTCCCCTCTCACTCTGCCAAGGATATGCAAGTGCTGCACCTCCTCCTTACCAAATCCAAGGCACCCGACACCTGGAGGAAGAACTCCTCATCTTCTGTCTTGGGACCCTTCAGCCACATGGTATCAATGTCAACTTCACCATTTTCCTCATCTCCCGTCCTCCCATCTCACCCCAGATGCAACCCTCCAACTCAACACCACCTTCTTGAACTGAGCTACCTGTCCATCTTTCTTCCTACCTATCACCTTCCCAGCTACCTTCCCCCAACCCCAGCCCAACCTATTTATCTCTCAGCCTGCTTCCCTGCCCCCCAACATTCCTGATGATGGGCTTATGATTCTCCTGCACAATTGTAGCAAGGCTTCCTTGTACTCCAATCCCTTTGTAAGAAAGAGCAGCATGTGATTTGACTTCCTAATTGCCTGATGTACTTGCTTGCATGCCAACTTCCTGTGTTCCTTAGATGAGTGCACACAAATGCTCACAGCATCAATATTGTAAAAGTTCCATGTCTTTTCACAGCACGGAGAGTAACCTTATGTTTCCCCACATTATAATCCATCTGGCATTTTGGTACTACTTAAGAGGCCCATCCACATCTATTTGCAGTTTTTTTGTGTCCTCCTTCCTGCTCATGTTTCCATCAAATTTCTCTTTTGTAATACTGTCCAACTCTGATTACACTATGAATTTCCAAGCGCAATGTTGAAATTCCGTCAAGAATAGATTCAAGTACTTCCCTGTTAGTTTAGTGTCAGGATAAACAACTTGTAGCACCTATTTCTTGTTCTCTCCTTTCTTGAATTCTGATGTTACATTAGCTCATTTCTAACCTTCTGGGACCATTCTAGAATTTAGGGAACTTTGTAAAAGTCACGACCAGTTCCACCTACAATGTCTGCAGCTTTTAGAACCCTAGGATGTAGGCTCTCAAGTTGTGGGACTTTGTTTTGGTTTTTAGTTCCTTAGATTTCTTCAATACCTTTCCTCTACTGATATGAATCCCCTGAAGTAGCTCACTATTCTGAGGCCTTCAGTTGTCCTTGCCTTCCATTATGTAATTTGTTTCTGCTGTTGTGCAGATGGAAACAAAATATCTGTTCAACATCTCTGTGATTTCAGTACCCATGCAAATTCATCATGTCTCTGTTTCGAAGGGATCAATCTTTACTTTAGCTACCCTCCTCCTTTTAATATAGTATTTCAAGACTTCACAAATAATTTTTATATTCCTGCCTTGTTTACTTTTGAGTTTTTTAACTCCTTTTCATCCTTTTTTTTTTTGTCTGTGTTTTTCTGTTTTTGAAACATTCTGAATTCTAAGAATTACCATTATTCTTTGCAACATTATTGGTCAAATTTTCCAACACAAGGTTAGTGCTCCTGTGGGGAGTTAGACTGCTGTCTAGGTTTGTTCAATATATCACACCAGTTGCACGACACTCTGATCGTTTGCTATAAATTCTGTGTCTTATGATCCTGCCCCACTAGTTACCTGATGAAGGAGCAATGCTCCGAAAGCTAGTACTTCCAAATAAATCTGTTGGACTATAACCCAGTGTTGTTTTAACTTTGGCCACCCCAGTCCAACACCAGCACCTCCACATCATAAAAATGCTAAAATTAACACATCTCACAGTTCAGAGGTTGTGGTACCCATGTCTGGGTACCCATAGACTGGTGATATATTGCTTAAATTAAATGATGTCAAAATCATATAATGGCCTAGGACCTCTATGCTCAGCATTTCAATACCAATGCAAAATGCATTGTATATTAACTTACAGCTGACCCCATCATTGTCTCTGTTGGAGCTGGTCTGTAGCATGCAGGTCCTTGAAAACTAGAAAAGTGAAGAAGACCAATTCCAAATAAGGTTGTTGATGACTGTATTTGGTCTCCGAATTGGTGTGAGTGGCCTCAATGGCTTGTCCTCATCCAGAATCAAGCAATGGAGAAGGTTGTAAGTCCTCAAAGCAAAATGTCTTCACCTTCGTAATCTTTATCTTACAGTGTACAGACTTCAAAAATGTAGAGTTGAAATTTATGACTATTTACCTTGCACCTTCACCATAATATTTCTTCATTTTAAATAATACTTTCTCACACGTACACAGCAGTAAGTAAGGTTTTAAGCTGGTAAAAACAATGACTGCAGATGCTGGAAACCAGATTCTGGAAGAGCACAGCAGTTCAGGCAGCATCCAAGGAGCAGCGAAATCGACGTTTCGGGCAAAAGCCTTTCATCAGGAATAAAGGCAGAGAGCCTGAAGCGTGGAGAGATAAGCTAGAGGAGGGTGGGGGTGGGGAGAAGATAGCATAGAGTACAATGGGTGAGTGGGGGAGGGGATGAAGGTGATAGGTCAGGGAGGAGAG
>NC_057735.1:43191253-43200897 GCF_004010195.1 Chiloscyllium plagiosum | reverse complement strand
CGCCTACTTGCGGAACGTTTCAGAGAACACCTCTGGGACACCCAGACCAACCAACCCAAGCCCCCCGCGCTGGCCTATTACCTGCCCTCGACCTCTTCATTTCCAACTGCCGCTGGGACATTAACCGCCTCAACCTGCCTACCCCCTCCCCCACTCCAACCTCTCACCCTCACAACGTGCAGCCCTCCAATCCCTCTGCTCCAATCCTGACCTCACCATCAAGCCAGCGCACAAAGGGGGCGCAGTGGTAGTCTGGCACCCTGACCTCTACACCGCTGAAGCCAAACGCCAACTCGAGGACACCTCTTCCGACTGCCCTCTCGACCATGACCCCACCCACCATCACCAAACCATCATCTCCCAGACCATACAGAACCTCATCACTTCAGCAGTTCTCCCATCCACAGCTTCCAACCTCATAGTCCGGGAACCCCACACTGCCCGGTTCTATCTCCTTCCCAAGATCCACAAGCCTGGCCGACCCATTGTCTCAGCATGCTCCTGCCCCACATAACTCATCTCTACCTACCTCCACACTGTCCTATCACCCCTAGTCCAGGAACTCCCCACATATGTTCGAGACACCACCCACGCCCTCCACCTCCTCCACGACTTCCGTTTCCCCGGCCCCCAACACCTCATCTTCACCATGGATATCCAATCCATCTACACCTTCATCCGCCATGAACAGGGCCTCCAAGCCCTCCGTTTTTTCCTCCTTCTTTAGAGACCGCAATTTCCCTTCCCACGTGGTTAAAGATGCCCTCCAAAGCATCTGAGCCACATCCCGCACCTCCGCCCTCAGACCCCACCCCTCCAACCGTAACAAGGACAGAACACCCCTGGTGCTCAACTTCCACCCTACCAACCCTCGCATAAACCTGCACATCCACCAATATCATTTATTGTATCCGTTGCTCCCGATGTGGTCTCCACTACATTGGGGAACGCCTCATCTTCCGCCTCAGAACACTTCAATCCCAGGGCATCAATGTGGACTTCAACAGTTTCCTCATTTCCCCTTCCCCCACCTCACCCTAGTTCCAAACTTCCAGCTCAGCACTGTCCCCATGACTTGTCCGGACTTGTCCTACCTGCCTATCTCCTTTTCCACCTATCCACTCCACCCTCTCCTCCCTGACCTATCACCTTCATCCCCTCCCCCTGTCACCTATTGTACTCTATGATACTTTCTCCCCAACGTTTTAAGCTGTCTGTTTTAAAGCAGGAAGTTCATAAATTATCAAAAGGTAATTTGCAATGTACAGGGTTAGCAATACATAAACCTATTTCTGCTGTAACATTTGGGATTTTTCCTGTAACATTCAATTGCTAATATTGTGGACTGAACTTTGTCGAGGGAGTTGACAGAGGTCTTCTATATCAATCATCAGCAGCAATATGATATCTTAGAAAGTTGATTTTAATCCTTCCTCACAGTCCTTGTTATTTGATATGGAGGGAATGAACTGTTGAAATGGATGTGAGTAACTCAGAATTACTTCCCACCAGGACTTTTCAGAAATTGTCAGAAATCAAAAATGTTTCTTCTTTACACTGTCAGGTGCTTCTTTCTGTTACAAAACAAAACTTCATTTCTTTTTTGTTATAAAAATGTTAGAGACAGGATAAATGGCTATTCAAACGAATGAGATATTTAGAAGGCCCAAGTGATGAATTGTCAGGTGTAAATCCAAGCAGGGTTAACAATCCAATGGCAGGTTCTGTGATGATTCAGTAGAAATGCCCTTTTTGTTTGTGTCTGGTCAAATCCTGGGAATTGCCATTCCCTGTCACTGTCTTCAACAAAAATATCAGTTTCACCCAGTTATCTCTCTGGGCTATAGCCATTGTGTTTGCTTCGTACAAAGAGATTGTCAGAGCTCGGCACTAAGCTGGTTTTACGTTGACATTAGTGGACACTTGTATCTCACATGATGCAATTGTGTGGTTCTTCCATGTGAACTGACAAACACCAATGTAAACTCACTAGAGTGGCCAGTGAAGAAGACCCACATGAACATTTCAGAGCCAACGTAGGCCACTTGCCCTCATTGACCTGCCTTGCCATTTGATATGGTCATGGCTGATTTGACTGCGATCTCAATTCCACTTTCCTGCCCATCCTGATAGCCTTTGCCATTCAGTTTGTTTGCTATGGCTTGCTTAGAAAATACATTCATTGGAGTTTAGAAGAATGAGGGAGAATCTCATAGAAACCTGTAAAATTCTAGATGAGTTGTTGGGGGGAGCACAGAAAGGATGTTCCCAATGACCAGGGAGTCCAGAACCAGGGGTCACAGTCCAAGGGTATGGGGTTGGCCATTTTGGACTGAGATGAGGAGAAACCTCATCGCCCAGAGAGTGATGAGCCTGTGGGATTCTCTGCCACAGAAAACAGTTGAGGCCAAAACATTGGATATTTTTAAGACAGGGTTAGATTTAGTTCTTAGGGCTAACGGAATCAAAAGGTATGAGGAGAAAATGGGAATGGGGACTGAGTTCAATAGTCAGTCATGATCATATTGAATGGCAGAGGAGACTCAAGGGCTGAATGGCCTCCTCTTGTCTTCAATGGTTCCATGTAAACTTGGCCGCGGTGTAAAACAGGTTGCCAAATCATTCTCTGTCATTGGTTTCAAACCAATAGTTTTAGCCCTATTGCCTTTAGATGGCCAATCTTAAAAAATCTGACAAATCTTAGTTATGTCAACTGCCTGGAATGCACGTCTAAGGATGAACTTTCATTGCAGGTCTCTAGGCAACATTGAGTACTGTGCATTGGATCAAATCAGTGAAGGAAGATAGTAACGTAGGATCAGGAAAAGACAATCCAGCCCTTCAAGCATGTCCCACCATTCAATTAGACCCTAATTAATCTGCATCTCAACTTCATTTTTTTTTAACAACCAATCCCACAATACCCTTACTGAATAAAATAAAAACCTATATATCTCAAGCTTGTAAGTTCCTAATGTTCCCCGTGTGCATAGCTACTCCATATTCCTAGAACTTTGATGTGAAAGAGTGCTTTTTGTTTTCTCGCCTGAGTGTATTGGCTTTACTTTGAAGATTTTATCCTTTTGGTCTTGATTCCTCCACAAGAAGAGGCAGGTTCTCCGTATCTACCACACCAAATCCTTATAAAACTCTAATGCCGTAATCATTACTCTCCTCCTACCCTCGATAAACTCAAGGGAGTATGACCCACATTTGTACAATTTGTTTTCATAAATTAACTCTCCAAATCTTAGTATGTTTCTGCTGATTGTAATGCTCCTTAGTTCTGTGACTGGTTATGTGAGTTTGTTCACTTTTGCCCTGATTCTACACAAGCTTCATCAATCAAATACAGTGAGCATCAATATTAAACATGCTCACACAGTCAAGCACATGAACAGTTGAACACTACTGGATGTCGGACTATGGATAACCACGTCCTTCCGCTTGAAAAGATGTAAAACAAACTATTTATCTTTTCCCCATCCAGAGGAAACGCTGTGAGCTGGAAGATTTGACAAGAGAGCTACGACAGGTAAACCTGCTCCAGTTCATTCAGCAGACAGGGACAAAGGTCAGCATTCTCCCAGCCCAGGAGGGACCTGCTCAGGTTATTGGTGAGTAACTACAGGTTACTGCTCTCCACAGGTAACGCTCCTCTTTCCATGTAATCCATCAGAAAAATCACACTTATAAGTAGGCAAGACAAAAGCCGTGATCCAAAACAAAACCTTCAGGATGTTGGCTTTGCATTCTGGGCTAGTAATTACTGCAAATGCCCCTGGAGAAGGTATTGGGGAAGCTGCCTTCTTGAATTGCAGGCTTGCTTGGGATGTAGGGAAGGACTACCTACTTTTAGTGCTATTAGGGAGGGCCCCAGCATTTCCAGATAATTGCAATATCCCAGCAAACAGTGAGCCCCGTTAAAGGGGAACTGCAGCCCTGTTGTAAATTCTGCGTAAACTCTTTTTCACCATTTTTCACATTGAAATTTCAACTGGAGCGAAGAACCACAGCAGTTACAAAGAAGCTGTAGTTTTTTAAATTCACCAAAGCAACTAACTTTGGAGCCTTAGCAACGGTTACATTATCTTGCCGTGAAGGTGTGACAGAGCACTTGCTCAATCTTAACAAAGCAGCCGTGCTGGGTGTGAGGAGCATTGTGATTAGCGAGTGACTTGGCGTGTTTTGAGTTGCAAGCTGCCTACTTTTATTCTAACTAGGCCATCTGTTTACTGAGCAGGCGTTCTGCTATCTATTTTTAACGTGAATTGTGCAGCGTATGTCTGGTTTATGCGGGTTCATTTTCCCCAATTACTGTTCAGTGGCAGGGACCTTTTCTAGCGAGAGTTCAAAGTCTGCTGTAGCTCCAAAATAAAAGCCACTAGTGCACCGACTGAAGATAGAGGAGCATAATGTCCCAGGATTGGGGACTTGGTACAAGATAAATCTGTCATGTTTCTGACAGGAGGAATGCCTTGATTATCAAGCCACACTTTTTTATGAGGCAAATTATTGTCAATATTTTCATTTTATCATTGAAATGTTAAGTTCCCGGGAATGATGATCCCCAACAATCTGGATCACAATGGTCAAGAAAGCACAACAACATCTCTATTTTGTCCGGAAGTTGAGGAAATTTGTCATGTCCACAATGACTCTTACCAACTTTTATAGATGCACATAGAAAGCATCGTATCTGGACGCATCACAGCTTGGTATTGCAACTGCTCTGCCCAAGACTGTAAAAGCTTTCAGACAGGAATCATGCAAACCAGCCTTTTTCCACTGACTCCATCTACACTTTCCACTGCCTCGGAAAAACAACCAACATAATTGGGGTGGCACAGTGGCTCACTGCTGCCTCACAGCACCAGGTTTGATTCCACCCGCGGGTGACTGTCTGTGTGGAGTTTGCCCTTTCTCCCCGTGTCTGTGTGGGTTTCCTCTGGGTGCGCTAGTTTCCTCCCACAGTCCTAAGATGTGCAGGTTAGGTGAATTGGTCGTGCTAAATTGCTCATAATATTCGGGGGTGCATTGGTTGGGGTCAATGTAGGGGAATGGGTTTGGGTAGGATACTCTTCGGAGGGTCGGTATGGACTTGTTGGGCTGAAGGACCTGTTTCCATACTATAGGGATTCTAAGAAAATAATCAAAGACCCCTCCCACCCTGGTTATACTCACTTCCACCTTCTTCTGATGAGCAGAAGATATAGGTTTGTACATACGTATAAATAGATTCAAGAACAACTTCTTCCCCGTTGTTATCAGACTTTTGAACAGACCTCCCAAATATTTATTCTGATCTCTCTCTTTCTGCACCTTCTCTGTGGCTGTAACACTGTATTTTGCAATCTGTTTTGTTACCCTGACGCACTTTGTATGGTATGATCTGCCTGTATAACACACAAAACAACACTTTTCACTGTCTCTTGGAACAAGTGGCAACAATAAATCAATCAATCAAACGGTCAAACTGTTTCCCATTATTACTACCATCCAGAATAAAAGAGACCTCCACCAAAATGATTAAAGAAACTCAAAAATGATTTGTTTATAATAAATATAACTTATTATTTAAACAACTGATAAAACTGGTTAACAACTAAGCTATATTCTGAAATTAAACTGTGTCCCCTTAATCCCTAATGAATACATTCACGTGACATACAAGGCAATACATCTCTGCAGAAATGATGTGACTTTCACAAAAAAGGAGAAAAAAAAGTCTGTCATCTTTTAGAATGACTATGTTGGTTTCAGTTCTTTCATATGTAAATGCCAGAACTTTTTTAAAGTTACATTCTCAAGTCAACTTCAACAATAGGTGCCATGTTGGCCCAGTTAATGCATTGAAGGCGTGAGGTGCCCTGTGTGAGGCTGTCTGTGTCCTAATGTTCAGACTGATTCTATTTCTAAAAAAGGGATTTACAGAATCTTATATGGATCCATGCAGTTTTTGAGCAAAATAAAATATAATTCTGCAAGTACAAACTCACCCCACATCCTTACTTGTGTGTGCGTGTTGTGCAGTGGGGTCACCTGTAGTGTGACATGAACCCACGGTCCTGGTTAAGGCCAGCCCCATGGGTACTGAACTTGGCTATCAGCCTCTGCTCGGCCACTTTGCATTGTTGCCTGTCCTGAAGTCCGCCCAGGAGAATGGTCGCCGGAAGGTCCAAGGTCGAATGTCCCAGACCACTGAACTGTTCTCTGACTGGGAGAGAATACTCCTGTCTGTTGATTGTTGTGCAGTGTCCTTTCATCTATTGCCATAGCCTCTGCTCGGTCTCGCCAATGTACATGCCTCAGGGCATCCTTGCCTGCAGCGTATAGGGTAGACAATGCACACGCACGCATGCGTTTGTGGGGTGAATTTGTATTTGCGGAATTACAATTATTTTGCACAAAAACTGCATGCATCCATGTGAGATTCTGTAAATCCCTTTTTTTAGAAATAGAATCAGTCTGAACATTGGGGCGCTGACTGCCTCACACAGGGCACCTCACACCTTCAATGCATTCCTGAAGAAGGGCCTGTGCCCGAAACGTCGAATCTCCTGTTCCCTGGATGCTGCCTGACCTGCTGTGCTGTTCCAGCAATAAAGTTTCAGCATTATCTGGGCCAACATGGCACCTGTTGTTAAAATTGACTTGCGAATGTAACTTTAAAAAAGTTCTGGGATTTACATATGAAAGATCTGAAATCAACATAGTCATTCTAAAAGATGAGAGACTTAACAAACAATCCAGATCTTTTTCAATATGTAATTTCAGTTGCATCACACTGTAAACTTTTGCAATGCATTCTGTGTCTTATGATCTTATAATCTGCAACCACATGATGAAGGAGCAGCGCTTCAAAAGCTAGTGCTTCCCAATAAACCTGTTGTGTGATTGTTAATTTTGTACACCCCAGTCCAACACTGGCATCTCCAAATCAGAAATATAAGTAAGGTTTCCCAACAGATGTTTATGGTATTGGGGGTAATATATTAATATGGAGAGGGGATTAACAAAGTAATAGGAAGCAGAGTTGAGATAAATGTGCCATTTTTAGGTTGGCAAATTATACTTAATGGGGTACCACAGGTATCAATTCTGGCTCCTCAACTATTTACAACTCATATCAATGGCTTTTTAAAATTTGTTCACAGGAGGGTGATCAAGAGCTGAATGTCATGGTCTGAAAGTATGATGTATACAAAAACTCTCATAGCATTTAAAAAGTACTTGAATTTGCAGATGAGGTTTTGTAACCTACAAGGTGATGGTCCAAGAACTGGAAGATGGGGTGGGATTGTTAGCTGGCGAAGACTGAATAGTCTTCATCCTAGTTGACAATGTCTGATCATAGGAAGGCCAGCCAGGACGTACTTGGGATTGTTAAATCTGTCAAAAGGGTAGTTTCTGCTTCAAAGACATTTTTGTTGTTATTATTACTTCATGGAAGGTAGGCGTTTGCTGACTCGGGTCAGGGTTTATGACCATTTACGAGTGTGACCTGTGAATGGAAAATGGGCTGCAACCACAGCCAGTGTGAGCAGAGTCAATGTCTGCATTTCCGAAGGGCAAGATATGGAACTGATTCCTTCCCTCCCTGATCTGTAGGAAACATGAAAGACTCTCCTATATACCCGGGTGTTTTTAGTGAGTGAGGTGGAGCTGGGAGAAAGATTCAGTGCTCATATAGCATTTATAATCTCCTACTATCTCTTTGTGACTAAAATCATTCCTATCTTCCCCCTCTCAATACTAATTCATTCAAGTATATCACAGTCCCCCATTTGGCCCAACAAGTCCACACCGACTCTCCAAAGAGTAACCCACCCAGACACATTCCCCTACCACTCTACATTTCCCCTGATTAATGCACCTAACTGACACACCCCTGAACACTATGGGCAACTTAGCATGACTAATCCACCTAACCTGCACATCTTTGGATTGTGTGAGGAAACCGGAGCACCCGGAGGAAATCCATGCAAACACAGAAAGCACATGCAAACTCCACACAGCCAGTCACCTGAGGCTGGAATTGAACTCAGGTCCCTGGCGCTGTGAGGCAGCAGTGCTAACCACTGAGCCACCATGCTGCCCATAAATTTCTTTGTTGAAACAATCCTTACATTTTCTATACTCCTTAAGGGCATCTGCTGTTTTGAACCCTCAGTATCTGCCGTAAGCTTTTTTTTTCCATAATCTAATCCTGTACATCCCTTGGCATTCAGATTCCCTGCACTTGTTGGTATCAGCCTTAACATTCACAGGAATATGTTAGCCCTGCAATCTTACCCTTCAGAATGTTTCTCGCTGTTCTGGAGTGATTTTCCTGCAAGTAGTTGCACCCAGTCCCTCTCTAAGTCTCAGTTTAAAGTGCCCCCAAGATGCAGAGAGGAACAACGGCTCAGCGTCCATCATCCTTGATGCCATTTCCTCTGGATGGATGAGACACAGTGTCTCTGCAGACTGAGGATAACCCGGGATACTGGCACAGTCTAGATTAGAGTGGTGCTGGAAAAGCGCAGCAGTTCAGGAGTAAAACTGCTCCTCGGATGCTGCCTGAACTGCTGTGCTTTTCTAGCACCACTCTAATCTAGATTCTGGTTTCCAGCATCTGCCGTCGTCGTTTTCACCGGCATACCGTCACGGCGCTGTGCCAACTGCTGGATTGGGACTTGTGACCTCGAGGAGCGAGTGACCATCTGATCCCAGTGACCATTTAGGTGGCTTTCATGGGATGAACCCCTTCCAAGGAGCCACTGGAGATCCGTGTGGGATCTGTAAATCATCCAGCCACAAACACATCGAGACTGTGATCGATTTATGCCACATCACACCATCCCATCACATATCCCCGGTGACGGGGTCAGTGCTGCATCCTGGGTAGTGGGATTCCACACTCTAGCTGGCTTCCCCCAGGGGCAGGGTGTGATAGACCGTATACACACCGTGCTGAGAAGGTCACAGCATAACAGAGTAGAGTTCATCAACAGGATAGGGCTGCATTCCATCAACGTGCAAGTGATCATCAGAACAACTTTACAGAGATGAGTGCGTGATCCCCAGGAGCTGCCATGATGCCTGTATCTTTCAGAGGTCTCATGTGTCTGCTGTATTTGAGGGTCTAGGCTGGTTACTGGGAGACAACTGCAGCCATGGCTGGCGGCTGGTACACAAACCACCCCCCACCCCCGAACGAGGCCGGGCCTATGTACAGTGCAGTCCATTCTTCAGTCAGGGCCATCATGGAGCAGGTGATAGGCCTCCTGAAGATAAGGTTCAGCAGCGTAGCTCAGTCGATGGATCTGAAGTGGGGAGGAGGGAGGGTTGGTTGCTTGAAGTTCGCTCCAGAAAGGGTGTGCCTCATGATGCTGACATAGTGTCTCTGTACAACAGGGCAGTAAAGAAGGGGATGTGATGGAAGCTGAAGAAATAGGAGGGAAAGGGAAGCAGTCTCCAGGGAGGAGGATGAGGAGTTTGAGCAGGAGGAACATCGCGTTGTGCAAGATGGAGCGCAGCAGCATCAGGCACTGTGAGCCAGACAGGAACTTAGAGGCGAAAATGTGTTGCTGGAAAAGCGCAGCAGGTCAGGCAGCATCCAAGGAACAGGAGAATCGACGTTTCGGGCATAAGGCCTTCTT
>NC_057735.1:43154780-43190261 GCF_004010195.1 Chiloscyllium plagiosum | reverse complement strand
TGGAGGGAAGTGAGGGTGGAGGTGTGGGCGCAAGTTTTGCATTTCTTGCAGTTGCAGGGGAAGGTGCCAGGAATGGAGGTTGGCTTGGTGGGGGGGTATGGACCTGACGAGAGAGTTGCGGGGGGAGTGGTCTTTCCAGAACATTGCTAGGGGAGGGGAGGGAAATATATCCTTGGTGGTGGGGTCTGTTTGGAGGTGGCGGAACTGACTTAGGATGTTACGATGTATCTGGAGGTTGGTGGGGTGTTAGGTGAGGACCAGTCAGGTTCTGTCCTGGTGGCGATTGAAGGGGCGGGGTTCAAGGGCGGAGGAGCAGGAAGAGCATCATGGAGAGGATCGTCAACCACGTCTGAGGGGAAATTGCGGTCTTTGAAGAAGGAGGCCATCTGGGTTGTTCGGTATTGGAATTAGTTCTCCTGGGAGCAGATGCGGCGGAGGCGAAGGAATTGGGAATATGGGATGGCGTTTTTACAGGGGCAGGGTGGGAGGAGGTGTAATCTAGGTAGCTGTGGGAGTCGGTCGGTTTATATTGAATGTCCGTGTTGAGTCGGTCGCCCGAGATAGAAATGGAGAGGTCTAGGAAGGGGAGGGAGGATTCTGAGACGGCCCAGGTAAATTTGAGGTCGGGGTGAAAGGTGTTAGTAAAGTGGATGAACTGTTCAACCTCCTCGTGGGAGCACAAGGTAGCGTTGTTTTGTCAATGCTGTGTCACTACATTAGTGGTGAGGGGCAACTCTGGACTGCCAACGCTTGACTGGATATAGAGCTGAGGATCAAAGACAATGCCAAAACAAGTGATGCCAGTATATCTGAATATCCCAGTGCTGATGAATGCATCCAGCTACAAGGAAGTGGCAGAATCAGGCTAGCATCAGATGGGAAGTGTGATCGAGGTGTGGTAGGTAGTCAGTGAGGTGAGTTTGAGTTCAGGGTTGGAGATAATTTGGAATGAAAGCTTTGAAGAAGCTCAATGAAAATGACGCTTTGCTAAAATATGGCAAGATTCAGCTCTTGGTCACATGATAAGGAAGGCCATTTGATCCATCTTAATTCTTCAATCCATCATGATCTACACCCCAGCTGCCTCCATTGCAGAATTTAATTGCTTCTTTAATAATTCTAGAATTTTCCCCTGAAGCATACTGAGAGTCTCATAGCAAAGAAGAGACAATACTAGTGTAAAGTTATATTTTCAGCCCTTTCATGCAGTCTAGGACTTTTATCTTCTTTCACATTGAAGCAATTAATTCAACTTCAGGCCCATTTATATGAAAGAGCACGTTGCTCAAAACCTACTTCGGGAATTCTCAGACAACGTTTTCATTCAGAATATTAAATAACTTCTGCTCATGTTCTTTCAAGTCTATTTGAATCTTTTATTTTTTTTTTAGCTTTCATTGATTGCCCTTTTATCCCTGAAGTTCTGACAGAATTTTTTACCTTTTATGTTTTCCATCTTCTCCTAAGGTTTCTTTCTAGATCATTCTCTTTCATCCTGAGAATGCCTGGAAAATATTTCATCTTGACAATGCCTGAAAAAACATTTCTGTCAAGAGTTTAGGACATGGAGTGGGGGGAGTGTGAAGATAATTCAGATAAATGTGGAGATTGGGGATTCGTTAACAGGGGAACACAGAGTTTGGTTGACTCCAGAGTTCTGATTGTGGAGGTAATTTTGTTACACTTGGGTAAACATTTATAAAGTGGTCTCACTGTTTGGTATCCTTCTTTGAATGTTAGGTGATGGTCCTGCAACAAGTCAAGCTGCCAGACTTGGTGGAACCTCATATGATGCAGCTTTGCTGTCGAGTGCAGAAACCTAATCGATGAGGGGTGGGTTCTGCTGCATATACTGTTAGTGGTGATCAAGTGTCACTGTGGGCAGTGCTGGTGCCTGTTGACAAGCTGCTGTAGCCAGTGATCTCATGGTCTCTCACTTGGTGTCCACATAACTTCACCATTTTACTCTGTAGTCGGCTAGGTTCTTCCAGGTTCAATGTTTGTGTATTCATGTCACACTGTCAAGTGGAGCTTTGGGTATCCCACTGAACTTCTGGCTCCAGCTACTTCCTTACTTCCTACAGAATATCCTTGGGAATGTATCTGTCTTCCGTCCTGCAGAAATGCCCCGAGAATCATATAGTACAGGAGAGGTCTTTTGACCAATCCAATCTGTACCCCAAAAAAGATACTACTACCTATACTAGTCCCACTTTTCCATACTAGGCCCAAAGCCTTCAATGTTACAACACTTAAGCTCTCATCCAAATACTTTTTTTAAAAAAGTTTTGATGTTTCCCATCTCAACTATCCTCTCAAGCAGTGCATTCTAGAACCCCCACCAACCTCTGGGTGAAAAGGTCTTTCCTTAAATTCCCTCTAACTCTCCTGCCTTTCACTTTAAAATTATACCCACCCCCACCCCAGTTACTGACACTTGACCACTGTCTGATGAACGGCCATGTATGTGGTAGTTTTATCTGTGAGAGACATTGCCATATTTGCAATGCTGTCCTTTAATAAGGTGCAGAGAATGAAGCACAGACAGTGGAGACAGGGTTTGCTGAGGCTCCTTTCTCAATAGCTGTGGGTCACCGATGTTTCACCGTCATACATCAAACTACTTGAAGCACAGTTGTCCTGGTCCTAACAGTCAGCCTGGATGTTATTCCAGGCACAGTTCATCACTCAGCAAAAGGTGGTAGCTGTTTTCCCCAGACATCTATCAGTGCTGCACTTAAAGACAGATTGTCTGTCATCACAGATCCAAGCTCACAGAGTTTGCTAACCACTATCAGTGAGGTGTTGTTTACTCTGACGAGGGCAGACATGTGACATCCTATGCATAGGAAAGACAACCCATGCTTCTTCGTAGCCGATATTCTGCCCCAGCCACAAGTACTATGCCATCTTCTTAGAGGAATTCGGTGGTAAACTGTGTTGTATTTTTATCTTCATTTTCTGTCTGTAGTTTGTAGAACTTGCTGTCTAACCTAATGTTGTCTGCACCGGTGGTTAAGAGCCAAATCAAAACAACAAGAAGTTAGGGTTATCCTGCTAAACTTTCATCTGGCAAAGTCTGAGACAGGAGCCAGTTTATAAGTTTATGCTGAATAACCCATTCAGCCAGCAAACAGACTGTCCCTTTGGGAAACTAAAATAATCAATCATTTTGGATGAAGGAAGCACCTCCGTAGCAAGCAGGGGAGGTATGGAAATTGGTGAATTCAATGTTCATGCCATGTGGTTGTAGGCTCCCGAGGCAGAAGATGGGGTGTTCTTCCTCCAGTTTGTGAGTGGCCTTGTGTAGGTGGTGGAGGATGCCCAGAACGGGTATGTACTCAGGGTAGTGGGAGGGGGGTTGAAATGGATGTCCACAGGAAGGTGGGGTTGGTTGGTGCATATGGACCAGAGATGTTCCTTGAACTGTACCACGAGTTTGCGTTCAATCTCTCTGATGTAGAGGATTGGCCGTAGCAACAACCTCTGTGGGTGTCCAAACCCAATTGGTTGTCGTGGTCCAAGTAGTAGCTCAGCACCTTCTCATGGCTTCAACCGATGGTGGTCACATCTCTGAAAAATTAAAGAATTACAATTGGAAGTGAGTTGCCTGAGCTTGGTTAATGAATTTTTGCAAAGTCTGTCTCCAGTAGGACTTAGGGGTGTGTGTGTGTGTGTGTGTTTGTCTGTCTGTCGTGTTGGGGATTGCAGGTCCATAAGTGGAAGTAGCAGAACTCAGTGACATGGCTCAAGCTGCACAGATTTCTCTGCAGGAGTATCATGGTTGGGAAGTAAAGGAAATTAACAGAGTGAATATCTGAAGCGCCCTGTTCCTGTTCAGGAGCTGACTGAAAATTCACTTCCTCTCCCAGGTAATTTCAATGACAACTTTACCTTTATTTGAGAATCTGAGATAACAATAGGCCCTGATAGAACTTCGAAATTCTAAAGTGGCTCAAGAACTGAGCCCCATCCAATCAGCAAGGGTTCATGGATTGGTCCAAGTGTGGTACTTTGTAGAGGCCCAACAGGAGGACCAATCTCCTTTGCTTCACTTACTCAGATTTACCTAATCTGAAATTCTCAGGAAAGCTTTACAGAACTGGAGAGCTGTCAATCTTGTTCAATGTCCTTTGAACTTGGGCAACTGAGTGTTCAGAAAAATCGGAATAGTTAATTTTTTTTTTGTGACTGCTTGGGCCTGGAGCTTTGGAAAATAAAATAATCAATCATTTTGGATGAAGGAAGCACCTCCGTAGCAAGCGAGATTTGAACCCAGAACCACCGAGCCAGAGGTGGCAGCACATCACTTAGCTTTTGTATACATTTTAAACCAATCTGTTTGCATAAGGTTATGACACAACTTCAGAGCAGGTAGGATTCGAACCTGGGTCTTCCAGTGTAGGCACTACTGCTGATCCAGTGAAGACCCATTTGGACATGTAATGATATACCTCCAGAGCAGGTAGGATTTGAACCAGACGTCTAGACCTGGGAGATGAGAACACTAGCACTATGCCATAATAACCCCTTAAATCAGAATGCTTACAACTGTCGTTAAATCTAAGCAGGGAGACCCCAATGGATTTGAAATCCATCGCCGTAACCACTTGAAAATGATTATTTTTAATCAAAATGCTCGGGCATGTTATGATATCTCTCTTTGTGACAGATCAAAATTCAACCCAGAGCTTTTGGACCCAAGGCAGAGGCATTACCACAATGCTATAAAAGCCCCCTTGTGCCCCTAACCTTTACTCAATTAATATCAGTTACTGTTAATCACAACTAAAGCATGCACATGTGCACACATAACTGATGTTTGATTTTGATTTGATTTGATCTGATTTATTATTGTCACATGTACCTAGGTACGGTAAAAAGTTTTGTTTTGCAGTACAGGCAGATCACACTATACGAAGTCTATAGGGAAATAGAGCAGAGCGAGGAATACAATGTTACGGCTGCAGAGAAGGTGCACAAAGATTGAGATCAACATTAAATTTGAAATTTGGGAGGTTCATTCTGAAGCCTAATATCAGCGGCGAAGAAGCTGTTCTTGACTCTGTTGTTACGTGTATTTAAGATTTTGTGTCTTATGTCCAATGGAAAAGGTTGGAAGAGATTGGAACTGGGGTGGGAGGAGTCTTTGATGATGTTGGGTGCCTTCCTAAGGCAGCAGGAAGTGTAGATGGAGTCAGTGGATGGAAGGTGATGGACTGGGCTGTGTTCACAACTCTCTATAGTTTCTGACAGTCCCCGCAGAGCAGTTGCTGTACCAAGCTGTGATACTTGGATAGAATTCCAGGTCCGGACACTAAATTCACAACATTTAGTACCAGTAACTTGTAACCACATTATTGACACATTTGATACAAACACTGCGATTAATGAGTAAAACGAAGCTTTCAGGGCAGACTTAACAAAGCTGAGGGGCTGCAGTTTGGGAAGGAGAAAGTGAGGTCTGCAGATGCTGGAGATCAAAGTTGAAACTTTATTGCTGGAACAGCACAGCAGGTCAGGCAGCATCCAGGGAACAGGAGATTCGACGTTTCGGGCACATTCCTGAAGAAGGGCCTGTGCCCGAAACGTCGAATCTCCTGTTCCCTGGATGCTGCCTGACCTGCTGTGCTGTTCCAGCAATAAAGTTTCAACTGCAGTTTGGGAAACCATCCAACTCAGTCTACTTCTGTTGAAGGGAAATTATGCCAATAGTGAAGAGGGTGAGCGCAAGTCTATTCCAACACAACTCAACATTACCATGTTACAATTGTAACATGCTATGCTTTTCCTTTCAGGTCATGTCAAATCGAATGTGGAAAATCTTACCAATGTGAATTAGGGCCTAGTGTGAAAAATAATTGCAATCACAGTTCTGTTCAGCTGATTACATGCTACACGCCTTGATTGGTCGTTCTTTCTCCCTATTCTAATATTCATGTTGCCAGCAGGGTCAATGATATATTGTTCTGTTAGTAGATATTCTCCTTGGGCTGTGGGCTTCTTAAAGGGACAGTGCAACCACCTCGCTGCTGAAATCCAAAGATAAAGAATTACAGCCAAATTCCAACTTGATTAATGCTATCTTCATCATTTTTAATTTGATTACGATGCTGCTTCTACAATGCGCAGGAAAGAAATTGAAAATAAAATAATGTGCATGGAATCTTAATAGATTTCCTGGAAAAATCCCACAGCGTTTCACATGAAATTGAATTCCTTTGAAGTTTAATGTTTGTAATTGATTTGCTACAATAAACTCTGCCCTCCATATTGTAATGAAGATCTACAAGTAATGGAGAAGTTGCAAATTGATATCAGAGCCAATTTTCTTTCCTTTTGTGGGCTGTGGATTTCACTAGCTAGTCCATAATTTATTGTCCTTAACATGGGTTTGCTTGCCAGTGCTATTTCAGAGAGCAGTTAAGAGTAACCACATTTGAAGTCAGAAGGTGGTCTTACTGGGTAAGGATGGCTGATTTCCTCCCCAAAAAATCACAGCGAGCCTGATGGATTTTTAAATTTAAAAAACCGATAGTTATCATGGTCATCATTACCGAAATTAACCTTCACTTCCAGGTTCGTTAACGGAATTTAAACTCCTCAGTTACAGTGTTATTTGGGTTTGAACTCATATGCCAGTGTGTTACAAAAACAGAAATTGCTGGGGAAACTCAGCAGGTTTCCACAGATGCTGTCTGACCTGCTGAGTTTCCCCAGCAATTTCTGTTTTTCTTTCAGATCTTCAGAATCTGCAGGTCTTTGTTTAATCCCAGAGTATTATCCTGCCCAAACTGATGACTAGTCAATTGTCATTCCTACTACACCATCATCTGTCCCTCATCTGGCCATCACCAGTAGAACCATCTGAGCTGCCTTGAATAGATGACTGCCACTAATCCTCCTTCTTGACATCAGTCTATATTACTAATGGGGGAATATAGCCATACAGTTACTGCGTAATACTTAATGGCTAGTTAATTACACCTACATCTTAGTTGCATAACCATCTCTTGTGAGACCTTAAATGTAAGCACATTTTTTTTCAGCCTTTGACCTGCTCTTGTAGTAAACGTGTTTATGTGGCTGATGCTGTTCATTTCTGGTCAATGATGGTTCTTTAGAATGTGATGGTAAGTCAGTAACAGCAATGCATCAAATAACAAGGGAATTTAGTTAGATTCTCTTTTGTTGGAGAGTGTTATGG
Organism: Chiloscyllium plagiosum; assembly: GCF_004010195.1. Taxonomy (NCBI): domain Eukaryota; kingdom Metazoa; phylum Chordata; class Chondrichthyes; order Orectolobiformes; family Hemiscylliidae; genus Chiloscyllium; species Chiloscyllium plagiosum. Next base: position 43,183,054 of record NC_057735.1, on the reverse strand, counting down.
ACCAGGCCAGACCCCCGCAAAACATTTCAAGAAGAAGGCCCAGACCTTAACTTTTCTAGTTATTTTGAGCAGGTATAGGGTAGATATTCCAGGAACGATGCAGCTGGTCAAAACCCTTTGGTTTTAAACAAAACAGAATTTATTTACAGAGTACCAAATGAAACACAAACGAAAGAGAACAGAGTATAGAATAACTTAACCTATCGAACAGACTATCTCAACTTAATGGTGCTGTTCCAAAAGCCTGCAAATTCCCATAAACACCCCCTTGGCAAAAAGGTAACATCAGGTACAGGTTCTGACAGGAGAGAGAGAGAGACAGGGCAGAGAGATTTAACATGGTACCTCCTTCCACTGTGACTGTTTCTTTGGATTCCTCAGCTTAAACTGACCAGCAGCTCTGAACAGCCAGACGGCGAAAAACCAAAACAAACCACAAAAAAGGTGAGTTAGGAGAACTGGCCTCTCCCCTTTCATTGTACAAGTGTTTTTTTAAAGAAACTTGAAAACCATTTTCCTGAGGCAGTGCCTGTTAGTTACAATTAAATTGGCCCTAAAACCCACACAAACCAGACACATCAGAACCTCTGCCTTTATGACCCCTCTGAAAAGGAATCAAGGACAAAATAATCTTGTTAAAGGAGCAGCATTGTCACAAGATAGAGAGTGCCAGTTTTAAAGTTTTTGTGAAAGAAGCAAATTGTGAGGTAAGGAAAGGTGATTTTTCCACATAGTGAAATTCTAGGTTGTGGAATACACTGCCTGGAAGCGTGGGTGGAGGCCAGGTTGATTAAGGCATTCAAGGGCATTGGATGATTGCTAAAATAGAACTAACATGTGGGGTTCTGGAGAAAAGACAGGAGACTGGTACTATGTTAAGATGCCGAGAGACCAATACCGGCACATTGGTCTGCACCATAATACTTCCTGGTTCTGTCACATGACAGGATAGCTGGCTGCAGGATAGCCTTGTATTGTATCAACTTCCCATCAATTGGGGTGAAAGCAGAAGAAGCCTTTTATACAAAGGAGCATAAAGCTGTGGAATGTCACTAATTGAAGCTGAGACCATTTCTAGCTGGATGAAAGGGATCTAAAGACATACGGGGAGCTAAGCAAACTGCGGAGAATTTCATGGAGCAATTTGTTTTTGAGTTGTAATTCTGTGTAACTAGATGAAGGAGGTCCCAGATCCATACTGAACCCAGCCAGTGCTGCTGTTTTCACCAGAATAAATCCATACGATCAATAAAATGTGGTCAATAGCATCATTATGTTTTAGTATTAACTGGGACATAAACATGAGAAGGAGTAGACTATTTATCCCCTCAAACCTGCTCCACCATTCAATAATGGCTGATCTACTAATAGACTCAACTCTATTTTCCAGCCTTCCTCCTCCCCCTTATTTTGAAACTGTTCCCATTAGTCCCAGACTCTTCTATGAAGGAAAACATCGCCTCAGCATTCTCCCTGTCCAGCTCTCACAGAATCTCTGATATTTCAGTAGGGTGGCCTCTCATTTTTCTAAACTCCAATGAATCCAAACTCAACTTGCTCAACCTTTCTTCTTCAGGTTTATGGTCTGGACTTGATTAAAAAGAACATAAGAAATAGGAACAGGAGTAGGCCATCTGGCTTGGCAAGCCTTCTCCACCATTCAGTAAGATCACGGCTAATCTTCTCTGAGGTTCAGCTCCACAGTGTCCACCATCCTGACTGACCCTCTGAAAAAAGACAGCAGCAGCTCATTGTGAAAATGAGCAAAAGTTGGCACTGAACCACAGAGACTGGGAAAACCCTAAACTCAATAAGCTGCCTGTTGTTGTGGGGGAAAAAAGACCCCTCTTAAATGTATAGCACTAAGCAAGCAAAGACCTTTATTTGAGTACAGGCAAAGAAAAAGGTCTTGGTCATCAAAGAACACTTCAATGATACGGAGTGTGCAGCACATATTTATAGCTCATAATTTCCTGGTTTTACCACAATGTTTGGAATGGCCATTCATTATCAACCACAACATTACAGCCCATAATCTAATCAATAAACTGAATTATGCAAGCCCAGCAGATGTCCCTTGTTATCTCAGCTCTCGACCTGGATAACATATTTACTCAAGTTATGAAACTTAAAGCTTGTAGACTGCCCTTGGTCAAGCATCCCATCATGCTAAAAGGGGGTCCACCTAACTAAAGCACTTCTTTCAAAATTGTTAATTCAGTTAATATTAACTGTACTAATATTGACTATTCCATGTCCCTACTTCTCCTGTGCTGAATTATATGATAACATGAGTATTATAAATAACCTCAGCATCTTTGGATAATGGGGCAGGGACAATGACATCAAACATGGCCATAGTCTATGGGTTGTTGCAATGTATGGATCTACATTGTACTCAGATGTAATATATTCCATGGTAAAGTTATCGCTCATGCTATTCATGACTACAAATCAATTATTACTATTTGGGACATTAAACTAGCGCCAATTGTAGTGCACTCTTACTTTTCATCTTTTCATTATTGGTAGCCATGCCTTCAAGTGCTGAGACCCTAAGCTCTGGAATTCCTACCCTAAATCTTCCAAACTCTCTCCTTTTTTTTAAAGACCACATTTTAAAACTCCACCTTGAAGATGTTCAATGGTTCAGTCTCTGCTGAGCAGACCCGACATCTTTGATCCAGGGTTTAGGTTATTCCCCGCTAATATCTCCAGGAATGTCCAAATATCATTCACCTCATAAGGTTGGTCTGACGTGCATTGGATATTTAACCACGTGAAAGGTGTTGTGCACATTGGAATTTATTTTGTTACAACTAATATAACCTCCAGAGTGGCAGCGACAGGGTTATTGAATAGTCTTAAGGCAGAGGTAAAGAGGTTCTTGGACTAACAAGGGAACTGAGGGTATCAGGGTAGGCATGAAAATGGAGTTCAGATGATAATCTAAACAGCCATGATCTTCTTGAATAGTGGAAAACATTCAAGGGATCAGATAGTCTATTGCTGCTTGTAGGTTGTACGCTCATGTGGTGTATGTTAGAGTATACATTTTAAATGACAGGTATTAAAATGGGAGCTCCAGTTAAAAAAGGGAATATGGAAAATTTGCAAGGTCATCAAATTTTGGTACTTCCTGTTTGTAGACTGCCTGTACACTAGCCCAACTTCAGTAGAATAATGAAGCATGGGTTTTCGGTCACGATGGTGTTGGTTTCCTTCCAACAGATGACATCATCCTGTTGAAGTTAGGATGGGGTCAATTTCACAGAGTAAACCCCCTCCCCCACCCCGACAACACACAAATATAAAACAATTGAAATCATTAACTGAAGAGCAGTGAGAATCTTGGAAACCTGCAGGACAGAAAAAAGCTCTTCAGCCCATCACGTCCATGCTGGTCAGAAAACAACCACCTGATAATTCTAGAGAGATTGTGGAAGAGATTAGGGAATGAGAAGGTGAGGGAGGGTGTCTTCCAAAAAGCAACATTCAAGTTAATAAAGCAGAATAGTCACCTTCTTGGATCAGCAGGAATCCTCCAGTCCCACTCTTGTAGGAACCCCAGCAAACTGTTCAAACCTCCTGTTGACTCATTGCACACTCTTTGGGCAGCAATGGAGTTTCAATTGTCCAGGAGCTCTGCAGCCAGGAGAGATGGATACTGCAGCCTAGAAACCTAGATGGAGCCTTTTGAATGAAGAAGAGAATGCCTGTATATTAATGCAGTGTCCCCTATCTAGACAATTATTCTGGGCTTTACATAGACTCAATAGCATTTGCTTAAATTAGGTACAGGCCAACATGAAAATGAAGCTCTGTTTTGGGGCAGGATTTATCCATGTCAAAGTACGGGAAATTAAATTACGCTGGAAAAACGCCTCGTCACCGTGACAATGCGTGAGCAGGTTTGCCACCTACTGGCAGATCACAGCCATGTCTCTATCCTGTGTTCGAAGTACAAATTGGGTGAGTGCATTTTGAAAGGCCATCAGGAGAGCTGACAAATGAGCCCAAACACTGGAGTCCCTGCCGGCGTGGACATGGAGGTCCTCTCGAGCCTACCAAAATAGTCCTGGAATTGGTTGCTCTCAGGAGCCTGGGCTTTCGGTCATTACTGGCTCTATGCTTTGAAGAACCCCAGTGTTCTGTGTAGCTACAGAGGCGAAACTGGCCAGGACTTCGGCAGACAGCGCTACCTCTCCCTTTCTCTTTCACTGAAGCCCAGCACTGAAGACTGCTCCCCCAAATTCAAACAGTAAAGCCACCAACAAATTTGGATATGTCCATCTGTTCCAAATACAAGATAATTACTCCAAAATGGAGGGGGTTTTCAGAATCATCATGTTCATTGATAAATTACAAATGCACAACCAGTGGTTATGATACAGTTGGCTGCTGTTTAAATTGCAACTCTGATCCACTTCTTATATAGAATTCAATGAAGGGCGAGCATTGGCACATTAGTCTACTCGATGCCCTGTGATGTTAATACCAGTGACTCGGTATTTAAAGGGAATTTGGGGGCAGGGGATAATTTTTCATGTACATGTTGTCCTGGGAAACTTGCTCCTCACCTACAATAATCAGGCTCACCATTTTCAGATCGTGGAACCTGAGCAAGCGTTCCCACCCTGAAGGCATACTGCAAATCAACTTTGCAATATTTAAAATCCCAAAGCACTTCTTAGGTGTGTAAATCAGCCAAAAAATGACACCAAGCCAAAGAGAGTGATCTGAGGCCCAATAACTTCATGCATGGTTGAAAAGGTAGGTTTTAAACAGAGCCTTAGAGGAGGAGGTGGAGGGGCGGAAAGGAAAATCCGAAATTACTGCCTAGAAAGCTGAAGCATGGTCACCGTTAATGAGGTGAAGAAGGTGAGAGTTGCTCAGAAGGCCCTTGACCTGTGTATTAATGTAACCTGGCCTGTTCTGCATGACAACCAGTTTGAATGATTCCAAGTAAGAGATGGCTCCAAAGTTGCAGCTGTCATCTGCAATTGAATTGAGTTCAAAGTTTCAAAACAGTTATCATCACTTCAAGGACTCACTCAAGAGTCAGAACAGTGTGCACTCATGGTATATTCACACTCTTCCTTTGATTCATTGACACCTTGCTTCAAAATCGATGACTGTGTGAAGTTCCATACATCAACCTGCAGGCAGCAGTTCATCAAACGTTTCACCAATCAATCCTCGACAACTAATGATTGTCCACTAGCTGAAGTAATCTGTCACCTTCAACGTCTGGCGCTAGCTCTGAAGCAATGACTTTCTGAAGAGTATAAACATTTTCTATATTGCAACACACTGTGAGTAAAACTTTGGCACAGTGGTTGCAGTCTTGCTTCTGAATTCAAAGACGTAAGGCCATTCCAGAGGATTGAGCACGACGTTGAAGCTGTAACAGTTCAATGCAGAGGCAATGTGATAATGTTTGTTAATATTTTTGTATTACAGGTGACATATTTTGTCTTACTTGAACTGAGTAACCTTTTGTCTTTGCATATATTCTGAATAACATGTTTATGATGATTCATGTGATCACTCTTCTTGAACCACATTAGCTACATTTTTTTACCATGTCCATAATCTTTGAATTTCTCCCAATCCCCTCTCTTGGATCTACCTAATTTTCTCATGGTGACATGTGCATAGTTAGCATTTGAATTTGAGAAAAGTGAGCACACGCTCATTATGTACTTTCAGAGGAAGTGCATTCATGTAGCACCTTATCACATCTCAGGTCATTTTGAAGTGCTTCACAACTAATACATTTTTTTTGAGCTGTAATCACTATTGCTGAATACCCAAGTACAGTGGCTAATTTGCATATATCAAGGTCCCACAGACAAATACTGGCAGATAAGTAATTAATGAACCTCTGGACTTCAAAATGATATTTTATGCATGTGAGGTGGATGCAGGTATAGTTACAATGTTTAAAAGACATTTGGATAAGCACATGAATAGAAATATTTTGAGGGGATATGGGCTAAATGCAGGTAGGTGGGACTAGTTTAGTTTGGGAACATGGTTGGCATGGACTGATTGGACTGAAGGACTTGTTTCCATGCTGTATGACAATATGACTCTTCAGATTCTAAGTCCCATTCAATCAGTTTTAACTGATGCCAGAGATTATAAGATGTTCTTTTTTTATTTCTCTTCTTTCTGTCGATTTTATGTATCTCTTAATCCGTTGCTTCCTTGTCTCTCTTACGTTTTCTCTTTTTGATCTGATGTTCACCTAATTGTTCTCACTTACACTTCCTAGTTCAGAACCTGTGCAGCTCTTTAATGATTTTTCTACAGCAGTGTTTGCTTACAATGGCAACTGGTTCTCCTTGTTACTTCCCTATGTTACCACCTTCTTTTCTCTGGGGTTTCTGTCCTGTGTCCCCAACCTCACTGCTTAACTCCAGTTCAAACATGTGCATGTTTCCCTTAGGAAACAGAGTGCTGCATTTACACATGATTTCATGCCTAAAGTCTATGTGATGATGTTAGAGTTTGGAACCGTGCGCATGCACACTCCTGAATAAGCTCATGTGTGTAGTTGCTCACAGTCACCAGTATTCAGCAGGAAGATACGCCGTTGTATAATAAAACAGTCCCGCCTCAGGCGACTGACTGTGAGGAGTTTGCACATTCTCCCCGTGTCTGTGTGGGTTTCCTCCGAGTGCTCCGGTTTCCACCCACAGTCCAAAAATGTGCAGGTTAGGTGAATTGGCCATGCTAAATTGCCTGTAGTGTTAGGTGCAGGGGTAAATGTAAGGGAATGGGCCTGGGTGGGTTGCGATTCAGCAGGTCGGTGTGGACTTGTTGGGCCGAAGGGCCTGTTTCCACACTGTAAGTAATCTAATGTAAGTAATCTAATGAACTGCGCACATTAGAAATCTGAAAGGAAAGCAAAGATTGGTGGAGAAACTCAGCAGCTCTGGCTGCATCTTGGAAGAGAACCAGAATTAATGTTTCGAGTCCAGTGTCCTCTATTCTGAAATATTAACTCTGCTTTCTCTCCACAGGTGCAGCCAGACCTGCTGAGTTTCTCCAGCATTTTTTAATTTTTGTTTAAAATACATAGTTACTTTCCCTGATTACACAGGCCCCAAAAGCCCTGGAGAGAGCACCATGCTGCTTGATATCTTCCTAGTAGCAATTTGTTCAGCAAAAGTCCATAGAAGGGCCTGCTTTCTCTCCATGGGTACAGCCTGACCCGCTGTGATCTCCAGCGTTCTTGTTTTAGTTCAAAACTCCATAGAAGCTCTACAGGAAAATACACATTTACCAAAGAGCAGGCAGCCTTTTGTTTACCACTCACAGCAATATCTTTTGAGTATTGACCAAGACATCAGAGATTCTTGCATTTCTTCAGAATAATGTAAGCTCCCGTGGCACTATGTTTATTTCCATTTAAATTGCTGATACTAGTCAAGAAAGATGCTGGTATTTCCCTCTTTTGGTCATTGTTTGTTCTATCCTGACATTAGTGTTAACTTGTATATTCATCCATGTTTGTTTTCTCCTTCCACAGAGTCTCAGCTGCATCAAAACTCTCCTGAAAATGAAATACTCCCTGCCAAAGCCAAGGTTCTCCAGTATTTAATGGTCTCCAGTTTTAACCGAGAAGGGATCTACGTATAACTTTCATTTAATTGTGTTCTGGACTCATATGAGTCCAACAGATCACTCCAATGCATGCATGGCCTGTGATAGCAGACTTGGCTCTGATACTGCTGATAAGTTCCAGGCAAATAAGATGCATAACTGAGGCATTGGAAACTTTAGAAGGGGACATGCTTTAAGGCTTCTGCCACATGAAGGTAACCTGCATCCAATTGCATCTTGTAAGTGGATGTTGCTGGGCTGGACACACAACAGCATGGGCACTACCCTAAGTCCAGAAAGATGTGAGAATGAATCTGAACGTAACACTTATAATATTGAAGCTGGTACAATGCATTTGTCACCAGTACAGTACAGAGATTGTGCATTGTACTGGGTCAACTACAGCAATAACTTGTATTTATAAAATAACTTTAATTAAATGAAATGTACTTAGGCATTTGGCCCAAAGAAGCTGAAAGCATGGCCACCAATGGTGGAGAAATTAGAATCAGGAAGTTCATGGGGTCAGAATTAGATGAATGCTGATGTCCAGAGGGTTACAGAGAAGATTATAAATATAGAGAGGGGCCTCTATTGAGCACAGTGCACAGATATGGAATAGCAGGTCACATGGTGTGTACTTGACTATTAAGTAATTATACAGTGCATTTACATCTGAAACTGTGTGTACTTTGTTAGTCCATTGGGTCCTCTAAGTTGTATTTATGAAAAGACAAACATTACATTATTGCATTAACACAGTCTATCTATTAACTGTTTTCTTATAAATGTGATGCAGAAACTGAGGCTAACAGGATACATATGAATCCCCAGTACATGAATACCCAGAGATGTGTTAGTATCAGGAACTGAAGGTTCACTGTTCTCCTGCAGTTTACTAAGTTCATGTACATAAATCACGTACTCACACTGAAAGCCACATTTTCAGACTTACAGGGCTTCAATTTTCTTATTCACTGCACATCCTTGTAATCAGCTCGAATCTTGTCAACACATGAAATGTAAAACCAGTGCAGGGGATATGCAGTATAAAAACACTGCAAATGCAAAATGTACTGAATAATTAGTTAACATTTATTTTTCTCATGATTAACTCCAAAGGTTAATCCATTCTATAACAAGAGCAGTTGAAAGCTCAGTGCTAATGACACAAAAAATACATAGATGAACAACCAAAGGAAGCAAAAAAGCTCAAACATTATCACGTTACCAGCAATTTCTTTGATATATGAAAACAATTTGGATCATTTCAGATTGCTTAACTGTGAAATATTGAGTCACATGTCAGTATAATTCATTCTTAAAGCTACTGTTCTATCAGCCTAGCTTGTCTTCCTGAACTGTGCGTTTAGAAACACTCTAAGAGTGTCCTGGAGTCTTCCTTTATGCATAAGTCATATAACAGCACAGAAAGAGGCCTTTCCATCCATCAGTTCTTTGACAGATTAATCAAAATACATGCTTTAAACATAACTATCATTAGTTACAATAACAATGAAACTGGAAGAAAAAAAGATTTGTTCAGATTGTGTGGGAGGAACTAGGAGATGATGTGATGAAACTTTGAGGAATGTATAAAGCATCCATAAATCTCTTCATGTGAAATGGTTCTATTCCATTCACCTGCCTTCAGATTTTCATTGCTGTTGCTCTAACAAATGTTGGGAATTTCTTGGCTGTCCTCAGTATGGATTTGGGAGAGAAGATGAATTCAGTGAGCTCACACATGCCAAAGCCTGAATTTTCATTATTTTAGTTGCAAGTGCAGAGTTGAAAAAGTTACAAATTTCAAAATTGCTCTGGACTGTCAGATTTTGGTTCAGGGCACCTGGGGGAAGGGTTATTGCTGGTGCTAGGGATGGCACCCCAGCAAGAGTTTGGAGGCAATCTGTTATTGTGTGTAGAAATAGGTTGTCTGAAATGCCAGCTTCAGTGCTTCAATAGTTTGTCCCTGCATTAAAAAAACAATAAAATATTCTTCCAGCTCTCACCTGTCACATAATCCCTATGTCCCACCCATGCCACCTAATGTTTCCCACCCACTTCCATGGCTTTCATGACCTCCTTGCTTGCCCATAGCCCTTTAGCCTACCGTATCTCTTCATATTTCCGTGCCAACTTAGTACTATCTCCTGCCAACCTAGGACCTCCCCAGGCAACACCCTTTGTACCCACTATGCCAACTCACCACATATTCAATATGGGCAGACTACCGCACCCATGCTGAACTTAAATAGTTTTTAAAGTTCTTGAGTGTTAATCGTGAATTTACCATTTAGGAAGCACTCCCATTGAACAAAAAGCATTTACTACAGTTGACTTCATTCAGTTACTTAATTCAGTAAGCTTGACAGTTCTTCTGACAACTTGACAGTTCTTCTGACAACTTGACAGTTCCCTTGACAGGTTGACATTCCAATGAATTTCATAGTTTCTTTGACAACTTGACAGTTCTTTTGATAGGGCGAAAGTGAGTACTGCAGATGCTGGAGATTAGAGTTAAGAGTGTGGTGGTGGAAAAGCATAGAAGGTCAGGCAGCATTCCAGGAGCACGAAAATTAACCTTTCAGGCAAAAGCCCTTCATCAGAAAAGTTCTTTTGACAGTTTGACAGTTTCAATGAATTTATTCAGTTCTCATGCACATTGATGTCTACCTTTAATAATCTCCAAAAACGTGTGATGTCTCCCAAAGAATGCCATGCCTCTCCCAAAGAGCATCTTACTTCCTCAAAGACACCCCACGGGCATCCTCAAGAGTAACCAAAGTGTCTCCAAAGATCTCTAGCAATGTTAGATCTTGTCTTGAAAAGTGAAAAGCCTAGAAGTTTTGTTTTGGACAGGCACATGTACCTGTAGCAGTGCAATGGAAATACTCAGTCTTAGAGTGTCAGTGCAATCCTCCAGGAGTTGTTGCACTGTAGCTGAAAAAACTAATTGAATATTAAGGATTGGTCCTAACTTGCTGTCCATAATAAATATTATGTAAATTCATGCTGCATTACTTATCCAAGTTGAACAGTAAGGAAGATTCAGTATATAATGCAGTATGGAAGAACAGAAGTTCCAACACAGTGATCTTTCTTCCACCAGTATTAAACTTATAATACACTAACGTAAAAGCTTAGCTCAAACGAATGAAGTTTCTCACAATGTACAATGTTGTATTATGGCATAGACTGTGGATCAGTCAGGCCTGTACCTTTAAACCTGAGACTTGGCATCACAACATATGATGTTCTAGTATAAAGATACATACCTCATCTATCGTCATTCTTTCTGTAATGGAATCAGTGCAGTGTCTTTACACAGTCAGCAATGTGTACAGTAAGCCTAGTAAGCATAGAATCCAGATTCTGTGCGTAAATCTGTGATATTGTGACCGTTAATAAACATAAAGACATGACATGACATGGTATGTGCATGTATGCTAAAATGTTAAAAAAATGACAAAGCACATCAGAAAACCATTTTGCTGATTGATCTTGAAAATCTCCAAAAACAAAATTGAGAATGCCAAGTTCTCAATTTTGCTCATTAAAGAATAGTCAGTACACCTTGAGTTCAATAAGGATGATGGGCTATGATTCCAGAGCTTTTCCCTTTATTTGTGTCCTCATTATTTACACATGGGTTTGATTTTAAAACAGGACTTGAGACACTCTGGAACAATAAAATTGAGAGTATCATACTCCTAGTATTCTAAATGTCAAACTCTCTTTAAACACATGAAACACTTTCCCTTGCTATTTAGATCACAAACACTATCTCTAGTTTCTTGACTCAGGGTGACTCCATAATCTGTCCAGACACTCCTTGTAGATCTCTACAGCTAGATTCTTACTCCAGTTCTCCTCATCTAGTCCCCAGGCACTCCCATAGGCCTCAGGCTGCTCCTACTTCAAAACACTGTCTATGTCACTCTGGCTCTGCTCCTCTCCAGCTTGACCATGACAACATTCCCTGTACCTGAAAGACCCAATGGGACTGTCCAATTCCCTTACCTGATCCTACCCATCATCAGACATCTGGTCCCTCACTGAAAGCAGAATCTAAGTGCCAAGGCTGAACTCAACTCCCCAAAACAAAGACTTAATTAAACTTTTGCTTGACATACTGAGAAACATCATCTGATCTGGCAAGGGAACTGTATGTACATTTAACTTCCCGTATTTTCATAAATGTACACACCTTACTTTTCGAACAATCAGTAGACTATGTAGCAGAGTATTCAACCACGACTGAGTTCTATGGTCAATGATAGCTCTGTGACCATATGTGTGCTTACAAGCAATCTGGGCATACACGGCTAAATTTCAATGAATGAATCATGTGCAATGCCAGGACTATTGGGCACTGAGGTAATGACACTCACAGTATGAGAAAATGTCTGCAGAGATATTTTTTGGAGATCTAGCTCATTCACTTGCACAATAACTGTCGAGGTGCAGAGGTCTCAACACCTCTGCAGTTGGCTCACATTTAAAAGCAGCTCTTGTTTAAGGTCTTTGCTGAGGGGCAGGCTGCTGCCATTCAGTTTGAAGGAAAAGCTTTGAGCAGCCCTCATTAGCAGTGCACAAGTGGCCTGCATTCAGCTGAGACATGCTTGACTGACAGATTGCTGCATAATCGCGGGAGCCTGATGAGAGCCACTGGTGTAGATGTTTGTGACAGCAGTCACTTTCAATGACAGCTAAAGGAACAACATGAGCAATTATAGAGCACCAGTTAACAGCATTGCTGATCCAGCCTCAATCTCTGCAGCGATGTAGTAACGTAAAAGAGGACCTCCATTTACTGGGATTACCACTTTCAAATCTGGGTAGTGCACCAACAGAAAACTATCTTGGAATGAGCACCAAGCAGATTCACCATAATGATGCTGGGCTTAAAAGAGCTAAATAATAAGGTCAGGCTTGTACTCAACTATGAGAGTCGAAGATTAAAATGTGTGAAAGATAGAGAATGATTTGTTCAGATACATAAAGAGAAAGTATTCCCTGTGGTGGGTGAATGCAGAACAAAGGGTGTGATGCTAAAGTTGGAGCTGGGGCCGAGGGATGCTACCAGAAAGCACTTCTTCACACAATTCAATTGAAAGTTTCAAAACTGAGATTGATTGATTTCTGTTTGGCAAGTGTGTTACAGATTACCAGTCAAGGTGGATTAGTGGTATCATTATGTGGACTAACTGGAGAAGAGGCAGGAGGGATGAATGATGCGATCTTATTTCTTTTTTTGACAAATCTGTTTATTGCTCTTCATAATGCAGTTTTCTGCTCAGAAACACATTTACTAGAAGATCTCTGAAGAGAACATAGGTAATGTCTGACATGTAATTTCTGATACTCATGAGCACATCCGCCACTTAATTCAGTCACATTAACATTGGAAACTCAGGTGGAATCTTATAGGAGCTGGAGTGATGGGAGCTACGGTGGAATTTGGGGCAGAATCACCAAAGTGGTCAGGCGAGGCCCATCTCGTTTTTGTAAAAACTCGCTCCAACCTTTATGTATTTGCCAAGCAGTGAGGTGAGTTTCTTACTAAGCAGCAGTGAGTTTGTAATTAATGGGATTATAGATTATGAACAGCCCAACTCATCTCATTAATAAGCAGCTTCCTCTCTTACCAAACACACCAAACAAGCTGGATATCAAGATTCCTTGACTTGGAAGTCAGAGTGGGTATCTCACAACTTCAACTCACCACTCTCTCCAAAGGACCTCCATGTTGGACAGCAGGCACCAACATATCAGACCATGTTCCATGGGCTCCAACCACACACACTGCCCAACAAAGGGGAGTGTGCCAGTCTGCGAGACCCCTCGTGATACATCTTCAAACACTTATCGGTTACTTCTACACTTCAATGCTGCACCTTAGGCTGCACCAGCAACTATCATTGTGATGCTGCAGCAAGGACACTGTGCATCTAAGGACATGCACTCAGCTTATGGACTGCACCAGGCTGCATCTCTGGCCTGTTCACATGTTTTCATAGCATTCACTCGAAGCTAACCTGGATACTTACAGCATCATTGTCTCATACTATCTTGCCTTTTTCTGCATTGCTCTCTCAGAGAAATTAGACTCACATTCTTTCTGTCATACCTTACTGTTTAGTACAATCATAAATTCCAGGAATAGCCTTTGCACATGGAATCCAAAAAGAACACATCACAGGGCAGCCTCTGACATCAGCACAGGGGTTTGGACATAGTCAGTTAGTTGAGGCAGTCACAGTCAGGATGTTCTCCAAATAAGAGGTGAGGAGCCAACTGTTAAGTAGCCCACCACTCATCTGCTCTCCTCTGGACTGCTTTACTTCCAGAATAAGAGAGAGAGGTGGGTATCACAGGAGATGGAATGAATGCCACAGCTGTTACTGTTGGTGCAGGTTCAGAGGTCTCCTGAGTGAATGGGTAGCCAGCACAGATGGCATGCAGAGTTAGTGGTGTTAGACACTGAGTTTGGTTGAGCATGTGGGGAAACATTACAGACAACAGTGAGAGATGGGCACAGCAGCAGAGATCGAGTGGGTATGAGGTATTTGATAAGGATGGTAGCACTTAGTCTGGTGGAGTGGAGAAGGTAATTGATCTTCCTGCTGTGTTGAGCATTCCTCCAAGTGGCTGAGACAGCACTGGTCCAGAAGGAAACTTTGGATTAGGCTGGCATGGTGTCACAAACTCCTCTACTGTACCTGGTGGAACTAAACATCCCTTGACTCCAGTGGTACCTCCAAATGGCTGCCTTCAGAAAAAGGTGACAATTTCCCCCAGTCTGTCAAGTCTAGGGCAAATGTCAGGAAGATGGACTGGTGCAAGGGATTCTGATAAATCCCAGATATCCACTGAATACTGAGTTGTTCTGGGAACAATGTGTGGTAAGATGGGGCTAGGATTGGACAAAAAGTTACCTTGGGAGGGATGGGGTTGTAGCTAGTTATGAAGGATGTATACAAATTTATTACGAGGCAACACACCAGGTCTCACAGTGAAAAACCAACCAGAAACCTCTACACAACCTGCACTTAAGCCAAAAAAGCAGTAACATTCAGCACAGAGTGTCTAAATGCACAAGAGTGTGATGTATCACATGATGCTGTTCAGCAAACAATTAATATTTAATCATAACAAGAACTTTAGAGTTTAGCCCAAGCAAAGTCAGCTCATCAAAAGACTCAGCACTCAGAAAGATTTTTCCTGCAAACACTAACGTTCTTATATGCAAACGAACTGTTAAGTCTTTCCCCAGTTGATTCACCTCTGGAAGCTTCACTGTTGCAATTAGTGGGGCATGTGATGCATTTTCCATGTGGCTAATTAAAGACAATATAGGACACAGAAGTTACCAAGATCTGACATCCAAGTGACAGTTCAGGTGGTACAAATCCTGCCGGGACCAATTTGGAGAGATTGCAATGTAGTCTGGTGGTCAGATTCAAACTGAATTAAACATCCAGAATCATGATGACTGGCTGACATTCTGATCTCAGCTGACACATAGGTGTCCTGCAGAGTGCAATGAAAAGGCTCAGGAGATGCTTCCCTGCAGAACAAGTAACGTACATGGGGCATTCTACTGTATCCACCTCTGTAAATCCAAACCTAGGGAATGATGGGGGAACTCTATATGCATGCTGTATGGATGAGGTGCTCTTTGTTAGCGCTGACAATACCATCTGTTCCAGCAACTTGTTAGTGTCCCTTAGATTTGTTTGTAATTCAGCGTGAAGTGAAGGACATTTCATCTCTTCCCCATCCCCATTGTTTTCCCATTCAAGTCACGAGAATACTGTCATAGCTGTCCATTGTGATGATTCTTCACCCGTGAGGTTATAAGCTGTTGACCATTTAACACATGAAGGGGGGGGGGGGGGGGGTTGCTGCTGCCAATCTTTCTCTCACCCTACCCTCACAGATGGGCACATTGCTGCGTGTTTCACAACTGTGAAGACTGGCAGAGACTCAAGCAAATTATTCCCCTCTTCAGCCCAGTGTTACTGAGACCAGTTACCACACATAGAAACATTAGAAAATAGGTGCAGGAGTAGGCCATTCGGCCCTTCAAACCTGCACCACCATTCAGTATGATCATAGCTGATCATGCAATCTCCGTATCCCACTCCTGCTTTCTCTCCATATCCCTTGATCCCTTTAGCCATAAGGACCACGTCCAGCTTCCTCTTGAATCTATCTAATGAACTGGCCCCAACAACCTCCTGTGGAAGAGAATTCCACAGGTTCACAACTCTCTGAGAGAAGAAATTCTTCCTCATCTCCATCTTGAATGGCTTACCCCTTATTCTTAGACTGTGACCCCCCCCCCCCCCCGCCCCAAGTTCTGGGCTTCCCCAACATCGGGAAATTTCTTCCAGCATGTCACCTGTCCAGTCCCAATTGAATTTTATATGTTGCTATGAGATTCCCCATCATTTTTCTAAATTCCAGCAAGTACAAGCCCAGTCGATACAGGATGGCATATGCTGCTACCTGGGAGCAAGTGAGGACTGCAGATGCTGGAGAGTCAGAGTCAAAAATTGTGGTGCTAGAAAAGTAGAGTAGGTCAGGCAGCCGCCGAGGTACAGGAGAATCGACGTGTCAGGCATAAGGTGTTCCTTAGGAATATGGAGGGAGAAGGGGGCTGAGAGATAAGTAGGAGGGTATGGGTGGGGGTGGGGGGAAGATAGCTGGGATGGCAATAGGTGGTTGCTGTGGCAAAAACGGCAGAGTATAATGCACTGTATCTGGAGATTTGTGGGGTGTAAAGTGAGGACTGGGGGGAAGGGGGCGATTCTATCCTTATTGCAGTCGGAGGGGTGTGATTTGAGGGAAGAGGTGTGGGAAGTGGATCACTATCCCACCTACCTTTCCCCCATTCCCACCCCCAGCTCTCTAATTATCTCTCAGCCTTCTTTCCCCTTCACTTTCCTGATGAAGGCCTTATGCCTGAAACATGGACTCTCCTGCTCCTCGGATGTTGCCTGACCTGCTGTGCTTTTCCAGCGTCACACTTCACGACATGTACTATCACCTGTCTAAAATCAATCAGCAAGGGTCTTTTTAACCTTTGGAGGGACATCAGTTCTCCAGCGCTGTCACATCCTTCCTATAGTATGGTGACTAGACTTGCATGCAGTACTCCAGCTGTGGCTGAACTAACATTACATGCAACTTCATCATTACTTCAAATTGGCAAGTCGACATTTACATTCCAGAAGTAATAAAGGAAAACATCTGTCAGAACCTAGTGTTCAACTGAGCAGGAAAATCGACCTTTTGGGCAAAAGCCCCTCATCAGGGATCGCTATCCCACCTACTTTCCCCCAGCCCCATCCCCAGCTCTCTATTTATCTCTCAGCCCTGTTTCGCATTTACAATCCTGATGAAGGGCCTTTGCCTGAAACGTCAATTTTCCTGCTCCTCGGATGCTGCTTGACCTGCTGTACTTTTCCAGCACCACTGTAATCTTGAGTCTGATCTCCAGCTTCTGCAGTACTTACTTTCACCCAGTGTTCAATTGCCTATTGGTAAGCAGACCAGTGAATAGAGTCCTTTATTTAATTCCATTATACCTTCCAAGCCCCTGGTGCAAAGTCACAGTGATGTCGACATGCTCTGACATAATACAACATTCAGTGCAATGTCACATTATGTGTGTCTGTTCTGGGTCCTTGGTGTTGCAAAAAGCATTTTTGGTACTGTTTTAGAATTGTTTGCAATTGAGAAATTCCTTTTGTTCCATTAAAACTTGGATTATGAACAACTTGTATTTAGTTATCTTCAGTAATGAATATCTCTCACCATTCTGGGAGTTGACCCAAAGTGGACAAGCTGTATAAAATCTGAGGCTATAAGACCAAGTCAGAGGCTAGGAATCCTGCAGCGAGTAACTTCCCTCCTGACTCCACAAAGCCTGTCAAGACACGAGTTAGGAATGTGGTGGAGTACTCTCCAATTCCAGGATGAGTGCAGCTCCAACAACACTCAATAAACAAATGCATTCAACATTCACACCTTTCACCACTGAAACTCAATAGTAGCAGTGTGTATTATCTACAAGATGTCATAGAGTCATAGAGATGCACAACATGGAAACAGACTCTTTGGTCCAACTCGTCCCCATATCAATATGCTGTCCTCTCACCGTGATCTGGGTTCTCCGTGTCCAAAAATGTTTCAATCCTGGTTGTGACAGCCCTTTGTTTCCGCCATATCCACTAGCTGCTTCAGTTTGGCCAGGACTAATCTTTCTACGTCAGATATAGTCAGCTGTGACTGGAAGTGTTTCCAGAAATGTTAAAACCATTGTGGACTCTTCCAATGGCAATCCTACAGGTGGAGTATCTGCCAATTGGAGGTGGCTCAATATATCTGCATTTGCTAATTACCCTCCCGGACGATGTTCCAACTTGTAATAATACACACTTAGTACTACAGCCCACTGCTGAATTCGAACTGAAGCTATGGGCAGCACAATCTTATCCTCTGTGGTCCATTACTATTATAAATTTTGTCCATAAAGATACAGAACATAGAACAATACAGCGCAAAACAGGCCCTTGGGCCCTCGATGTTGCGCCAACCTGTGAACTATTCTCAGCTCGTCCCCATACACTATCCCCAAATCATCCATGTGCTTATCTAAGGACTGTTTAAATCTCCCTAATGTGGATGAGTTAACTACCTTAGCAGGTAGGGCATTCCACGCCCTTATGACTCTCTGCGTAAAGAACATGCCTCTGACATCTGTCTTAAATCTATCACCCCTCAATTTGTAGTTGTGTCCTCTCGTACACGCTGATGTCATCATCCTAGGAAAAAGTCTTTCACTGTCAAACCTATCTAATCCTCTGATTATCTTGTATGCCTCTATCAAATTCCCCCTTTAGCCTTCTTCTTTCCAAAGAGAACCAAGTCTCTCAGCCTTTCCTCATAAGACCTTCCCTCCAGACCAGGCAACATCCTGGTAAATCTCCTCTGCACCTTTTCCAATGCTTCCACATCCTTCCTGAAACGGGGTGACCAGAACTGTACTGAAAATGTGTTGCTGGAAAAGCGCAGCAGGTCAGGCAGCATCCAGGGAACAGGAGAATCGACGTTTCGGGCATGAGCCCTTCTTCAGGAATGACCAGAACTGTACACAATATTCCAAGTGTGGCCGCACCAGCGTTTTGTATGGTTGCAGCATGATATTGCGGTTCCAGAACTCAATCCCTCTACCAATGAAACCTAACACACCATATGCCTTCTTAACAGCACTATCCACCTGGGTGGCAACTTTCAGGGATCTATCCCCATGGACTCCAAGATCCCTCCGCACATCCACACTACCAAGAATCTTTCCATTGACCAAGTACTCTGCCTTCCTGTTATTCTTCCCAAAGTGCATCAGCTCACATTTAGCTGCATTGAACTCCATTTGCCAACTCTCAGCCCAATTCTGCAGTTTATCCAAGTCCCTCTGCAACCTTTAACATTCTTCCAAACTGTCCCCTACTCCACCGACTTTAGTGTCATCTGCAAATTTACTAATCCATCCACCTATGCCTGCGTCTAAGTCATTTATAAAAATGACAAACAGCAGTGGTCCCAAAACAGATCCTTGTGGCACACCACTAGTAACTGGACTCCAGACTGAATATTTTCCATCAACCACCACTCGCTGCCTTCTTCCAGAAAGCCAGTTTCTAATCCAAACTGCTAAATCACCCTCAATTCAATGCCTCTGCATTTTCTCCATCAGCCTACCATGTGGAACCTTATCAAAACCTTTACTGAAGTCCACGTATACCACATCAACTGCCCTACCCTCATCTACATACTTGATCACCTTCTCAAAAAACTCAATGAGGTTTGTAAGACACGACCTGCCCTTGACGAAACCATGTTGACTATCAAATCAAATTGTTGCTTGCTGGATGATCATAAATCTTATCTCTCATAATCCTTTCCAAAACCTTTCCTACAACAGAAGTAAGGCTCACTGGTCTATAATTACCTGGGTCATCTCTGCTGCCCTTCTTGAACAAGGGCACAACATTTGCAATCCTCCACTCCTCAGGTACTAAACCTGTAGACAATGACGACTCAAATATCAAAGCCAAAGGCTCTGCTATCTCTTCCCTAGCTTCCCAGAGAATCCTCGGATAAATCCCATCCAGCCCAGGGAACTTGTCTACTTTCACTCCTTCTAGAATTGATAACACCTGTGCATAACTAACCTCGATCCTTTCTAGTCTAATATTTCGTACCTCATTCTTCTCCTCTACAATACCCTCCTTTTCCTGAGTGAACACCGATGAGAAATGTTCATTTAGCACCTCTCCGATCTCTACAGGGTCCACACTCAACTTCCCACTTCTATCTTTGACTGGCCCTATTCCTACCCTAATCATCGTTTTATTCCTCACATAGAAAGCTTTAGGGTTCTCTTTTATTCTATTTACTAAAGACTGCTCATGTCCTCTCTTTGCTCTTCTTAACTCTCTCTTTAAATCCTTCCTAGCCGATCTGTAACTCTCTATCGCCTCATCTGTACCATCTTGCCTCATCCACACATAAGCCTCTTACTTCTTCTTAACAAGAGATGCAATTTCTGTAGTAAACCACTGTTCCCTTACCTTATCACTTCCTCCCTGCCTGACAGGGACATACCTATCAAGGACATGCAATATCTGTTCCTTAAACCAGCTCCACATTTCCATTGTCTGCATCCCCTGCATTTTGCTACCCCATTCTATGTATTCTAATTCTTGCCTCATCACATTATAATTGCCCTTGCCCCATCGATAACTCTTGACCTGTGGCATGTACCTATCCCTTTCCATCGCTAAACTAAACGTAACTGAATTATGGTCACTCTCTCCAAGGTGCTCACTTACAACTAAATCAAACACCTGGCCTGGTTCATTATCAAGCACCAGATCCAGTGTGACCTCCCCTCTTGTCAGCCCTTCGACATACTGTGCCAGGAAATCCTCCTGTACACATTGGACAAAACCTGATCCATCCGATGTACTAGAGCTATAACATTTCCAATCAATGTTGGGGAAGTTAAAGTCCCCCATAATGACCGCCCTGCTCCTTTCACTCCTACCCAGAATAATGTTGCTAATCCTGTCTTCCACCTCTCTGGAACTCTGTGGAGGTCTATAAAAAACTCCAAGAAGTGTGACCTCTCCTCTCCTGTTTCTAACCTCAGCCCAAACTACCTCAGTAGACGAGTCCTTGACAAAAGTTCTCTCAGCCACTGTTATACTATCTTTGACTAACAAGGCCACGCCTCCCCCTCTTTTACTGCCTTGCCAGTTTTTAATGAAAGATCCCTGGAACCTGCAACATCCATTCCTGTCCCTGCTCTATCCATGTCTCTGAAATAGCCACAACATTGAAGTCCCAGGTACCTAACTGTGCTGCAAGCTCACCTACCTTATTTTGAATACTTCTGACTTTGAAGTAAACACACTTCAAACCAGTTTGCTGTCTGCCAGCACATTCCTGTGACCCTGAAATCCTGTCCCTGTCCTTCCTACTCTCATCCTCCTGTGCACTGCAGTTACATCTCCGGTTCCCATCCCCCTGCTGAGCTAGTTTAAACCCGCCCAAATAGCACCAGCAATTTCCCACCCAGGAT
Organism: Chiloscyllium plagiosum; assembly: GCF_004010195.1. Taxonomy (NCBI): domain Eukaryota; kingdom Metazoa; phylum Chordata; class Chondrichthyes; order Orectolobiformes; family Hemiscylliidae; genus Chiloscyllium; species Chiloscyllium plagiosum. Next base: position 43,161,780 of record NC_057735.1, on the reverse strand, counting down.
ATTAGTACCCGTCTGGCTCAAGTGAAGATCGTCCTGTTTGTACAAGTCCCATCTTCCCCAGAATGAGCCTCAATTATCCAAAAACCTGAAACCCTCCCTCCTGCACCATCCTTGCAGCCACGTGTTTAGCTGATATCTCTCCCTATTCCTTGCCTCGCTATCACGTGGCATAGGTAACAATCCAGAGATAACAAGTCTGTTTGTTCTAGCTCTCAGCTTCCACCCTAGCTCCCTGAAATCTCTGTATTGGTGGAACTTCCTGACTTCAAATATGACCGCCAAACCTTCCTTTTTTATTTGGGCATATATACGCTCTGCATTAGCCAAAGTCCTAGATGCATATGTTATTGGGTGTTCCTCTCCACTGGGCCACCTATGAGCTCATACTACCCTGATACTATATGTGAGGCAATGCATGCCAATAGCAGATTTTGCTTGGGATCATACAGTGCCAATACTTTCAAGGATAATATCTGTTTCTTTACTTCCCTGAAAGCTATGGCTTGGCTATGTGACCATTTCCAAGGCTGACCCTTTTTTAGGAATTGATGAAAAGGTGTCAAGATGGAAGCCTGGTGATGTATGAACTTTCCATAATAGTTCACCACCCCAAAGAAATGCCTAAGCTCCAGTACAGACGCGGGAGCCGGACCTTTGATTGCTTTCACATTACTTTCCAACAGGTCACCCAAATGGGTCACTTAGGGCCTGGAATGCATGCTTTCCCCTGCTAAGGCTTACATGCACCTGGGAGAAACATCTAAGGACTATGTCCAAGCTCTCAAAGTGCTCCTTATTGGTCTTCTCTATTATTAGTATGTCATCTAGATAAATCATGACTTGGGGTAGGCCACTGAAAAATTGCACAGGCTGACAATGCCTCAAATGGCAGTCTTGTATATCAGTACAAATACTTATGGTTATTAATTGTAACATACTTCTGGGAATTGCAACCACAATTGCAAGTACACATAGCTCATGTGCAGTTTTGTGAAGGACAGCCTCTCTGCCAGTTTTGTTAATAAATCATCTATGCGAGGGATTGGGTATTTATCCACTTGCAAAAAACGGGGTTTACTGTTTGGTTAAAATCCCCATAAAGGCAAACCGACCTGTTGGGTTTCACAGTTGGTATGACTGGTGCTGCCCATTCCACAAACTAGACTGGTTTGATGCTTCCTTCACTTCCCAGCCTTCTGATTTCTGGCTCTACTTTTGTCCATAAGAGAAATGGCACTGGGCAGGCCTTGCAGAATCATGGAAATGCTTCCTGGTCATCTGCAAGATGGCCTTGGCTGCTTTGATAGATCCCAAATCTTCCTGAGAAACTTCCGGGTATTTAATTAGAACTTCACTCAGGCAGCCATTTTTTAATCGAGAAACGTTAAACCAATCAAGGTCAATCTTTTACAACCAATTTTGACCCATCAAGCTTAGATCTGAGTCTTTTACTATAATCAGTGGTAACTGAACCAGCTACTTCGCCTAAGAGACTGGAACTGAAGTTGTATTCTTAATCTGTAAAAGTTCCCCGGTACAGACTCTCAGACTAGCTCAGTTCTTGTGTAAACTTGAGGGTTGGAGTCCAAAGTGAATTTTATTAAAGATCGATTCAACAATCGCTGATACAGCCACACCAGTACTGACATCCATTAGAACCGGGTGACCATCTAACTAGACATTTATTTGATTGGTTCTGATTTGGATGTTGCTAAGCAATTTAACTGTTCCAAACCAAATATAGGTGGATTTTCCAGGATTATGCACTCTCCTGGAAAATGTTCTATGAGTTGTCTTACTCACTTTAGGTCCTGTGGGACTCTTGCCGCATGCTGGCAGCAACTGCAAGTTCTGCCGGCCCAGAACTTGCAGAAGGTTTTAACCGTTTGTCTGCGGCTTGGCTTTATAACAGGATTTTACTGGGGGCTGACCTAGAGTCCCTCTGTTCAGGATATGTCCTGTTTGAGGTTATGCTATTGTCTTCACTCAAGTGGGGTCTCCCCAAGCTCAGTTGGCCTGGCGAGGGTGTCCACTTCCATCAACATACCTTGTAGCTCATAAGCTCCACTTGCCACATTTTCTAATGACAAAACCAGTTGTAGTGCCTGTTTGAAGTCCAGTTGGGTTTCAGCTAGCAGGCAGTTTTGCATGGTTACATCATTAATCCCACATACCAAATTCTCTCTTAACATCTCATTAAGGGTTAAGTCACTAGGCCTCTGCCAGTCATCTTAACCTAGTCAAAAATTCCAATACTGATTCTTTTGGTTCTCAAATTGCCAACTCATACAGGCTGCGTCTCAGAGTTAGAGGAGGCTTGGGGTCGTAACATTCCTTAACCAAATCCATGAACTCTTGAAAGGTTTTAGTATCTGGTGCCTCTGGGAAAGTTAGGCTCCTAATAACTGAAAAAAGCTGCAAATCCACAAGCTGTCAGGAGAATTACTCATTGCTTTTCATCTGCCCCAGTGTCATTTGCCCAGACAAAATAATGCATTCTTTCCACATGCTAGCCTAATCTTCCATGGCAGGATCGAACAAGTTCAACTTCCCAAATAACATGATGATGCCAGAAATGTTTACCCCGACTCAAAGACGACAGTTGCGAGCAAATTTCTTTGTGAGTATGCTTCACTTTATCGCCACTGAAATAACTCCACAGAGACCAGTATCTCATCTCCAAGTCATGCTTTATTTATACATGGAAAGTCCTTGATACTACTCCAGTTCCCTCGGAGCCAGATCTGGGAGTGACAGGATGCTTAACAGCTCTGCTTGTTTTTTTTTTAACTTCTTTCTTTTTTTTTGTTTTTCTTTCTTTTTGCCTTTTTTTTCTTTTTAACCCCCACACTACCACCTAAGTGCGGTAGTGCTTATTTTTTTTTCCAGCACCCATGGTGTGTGTGTGCAGGTGTGAGACACAGTGAAAGACACAAAGTGCATGAATCTGTATTCAAATTCCACCCCACTCCTGTTTATTTATTTATTTTTTCTCAAATTCCACCACCAGGAAGATAGGAAAACACCCGGGTGGCCAGTGACAAACAGCTCTGTTTGTTTTTTTTTATATTTTATTAAACAAATTACAAAACAGTTTACAAAAAAACATTGACAGCTGTACACAAAAGACAGCAGTTTTACAAGGGAGAGGAGCAGCAAAGCTAGGCCCCGAACCCTACCGTTCAACCATTTTACAGGGAGAGGAGGACAAACCTCAAATCCCAGTTCCACATATGACAAGACAGTGACAATGACATTTGTACATTAGACAATACCGTTACATACAAAAGTGCAGACAATACAGACCCAGCAAGCCCCCGCCCCTCCCACCTTCCGACCACTCTAAGGCAGCCCGCCCCTACCCACCTTCCGGTTCTCGGTCCACCTCATGCCCCAGCTCTGTTTGTATCTGTCAGCCAGGGCTCCCTGATTGGACTAGATTAACAGCCCCAATCAGAGAACTCACATCCTGTGAGGCCCACCTGGCTAACCTCATTACAATCACTATCGGCCTGTTCCAATTTTCATTCATCTTACCAGATTGGTATCTCAACTTCATGATTCCATATCTATTGATACACTTACCCAATAAAAGTTGATCAGTTTCAACTTTGACATTTTCAATTGACTCCCAGCTTCAACAGCATTTTGGAGAAAAGAATTACAGATTTCCACCATGTTCTGTCAAGAAAGACTACTGACATCCCGCATGAAGGTTCGAGCTCTAATTTTCATATACGGTTATATTTCTTGTTTTGGCACTATCTCAAGCACCAACTTTAAAAACAGAATAATTGGGCCAAACACAAATAGGTCAGTCAATATGACCACCTATGCACGCATAAACTGGCCAGGAGACTTCAGTAACTGCCGACAGATGCCGCTATTCATGTATGGTCAATGACAAACACACATGCAGAAATACAGAATTAAGTAGAAGCTTTCATAGTGTGTGCATGGGGAGGGAGATTCAGCTGCATTTTTGTTTTTTTTGGGTAGGTGAGGTTTGCTGTCTTGGAACTAAATCCACTTAACCACAAGGCACTGCTGACCCTATGATAGGCCATGAGTAAGGCAGCTTTGGAACAAGTAGTACTATTCTCTCAAACATGCAGTCACAGGTTAACTGGTTGTGCTCCTGATGTTGTAGTTGCGTTGCAACCGCAGTCATTGCTGTCCTTTTTACTATCCACAGGTTGAGGCTAAACTTGCCCTGAATAACTGCTCAGGTATTGGTTCCAAACAGCACCAACTTTCAGTGTGATGATATGGGCTGAGTCTTCTTTGTTCCTGGCAGCTGACATTCCATTGCTTCACAGTGACATGGCACTGAAAACCTTTGATTTTGTGCATGGACAGTTGCTGTGCCACCTAGTACCTGTCATGGACAGCACTGATTAACCACAAGGACAAACACAAAGTGGAGAACCACAGGGCCGTAGCATGTGATGAAAGTTTTGTGAAGTTATCACAATAACATCTCCAAATTGATCTGTCCATCAATTCACTGCCCCCGAGTTCTACCTATTTCAAAGACTTCTGACACAGTTTGTTTTACATATAACTAGAACAGCTATTTATTAACAATGGAAGGTAATTTACAAAATTCCAAGAATGTTAAAGACACAAACTCTTAAAATGCATTAAATAATTATCCAGACCATTAGCCCAAAATCCCATTTTTCCCACAAGCTGGCACTTAAACCTAATGGAGAAGACAAAGGTTGGTCATTAAGGTTCGATATTATGTTAAAAAAAGAGAGAGAAGCAGTAAGCCATATGGTTAGATTCAGAGTATTTAAATTTCAGGCTAACAGTTCTGGCCTCTGAATGTGCTAAATTCCTCTGAGCAGCTCTACAACAGTTTGGGCGAATAAAGTGCTGAAACCTTTGAAAGATTTACAAAATTGGATTGGCTCCTTCTTCATAGCAGTCTCCTTGTGGTATCCTGTCAGTCAGACACTCTTAGATTCATACAGCACAGAAACAGACTCTTCAGTCCAACTCATCCATGTTAACCAGGTTTCTTAAACTGTTTCTAGTCCCATTTGCCAGTAAGTTAGATCACATGGAATACAGGGAGAACTAGCCATTTGGATACAGAACTGGCTTGGAGGTATAAGACAGAGGATGGTGGTGGAGGGTTGCTTTTCAGACTGGAGGCCTGTGGCCAGTGGTGTGCCATAAGGATCGGTAGGGGCAACTTTTTCACGCAGAGGGTAGTGCGTGTATAGAATGAGCTGCCACAGGAAGTGGTGGAGGCTGATACAATTACAACATCTAAAAGGCATCTGGATGGGTATATGAATAGGAAGGGTTTAGAAGGATATGGGTCAAGTGCTGGCAAATGGGATTAGAATAGGTTAGGATATCTGGCCAGCATGAACGACTTGGACTAAAGGGTCTGTTTCCATGCTGTACATCTCTAAGAATCTATGATTTTATTTGGCACATATCCCTCTAAAATATTACTGTTCAGATACCCATCCAGACGCCTTGATACCTTTTTAGGGAAGCTCTCCATGACCAATGTTTATTCCTAAATCAACACTAATTGGTTTTTCTTTCTAGTTATTACAGCATTGGCTATTAAACATTTTGAGATGTCCTTAAGTGGTGAAAGATTGTGCATAATCACAAGTCCTTACACCAACATGATAGAGCTGAATGGCCTCACCGCATGCAGGACTTATTTTTATTCATTCATGGGATATGAGCATCGCTGATTGGGCCAACATTAATCTCCCATGCCGAATCACCCTTGACAGGTTATTGGTGAGCTGCATTCTTTTATCACTACCTGGTATGGCAACTGTACCACTCAAGATCGGAGATGGTTACAGAGAGTGGTGAACTCAGCTCGGACAACTTCCCATCTATAGAATCCATCTACCAGGCCCGCTGTCAAGGAAAGGCCGCCAGCATTCTCAAAGATCCATCCTACCCGGGCAATGCTTTTCTACAACCTCTACCATTGGGGAGAAGGTACAGAAGCCTGAAAACACGCACCAGCTGGTTTTGAAACAGTTTCTATCCTACTGTTGTTGGAATACTGAATGGACTCACAAATTCTTAGCATTCGCCTGTACCTGTGCTTTTGTTTTTGCTGCTGTTTACCTATTATTTACTTATCTGTGCTATTTATGTGGTCTGCCTGTATTGCTCGCAAGACAAAGTTTTCACTGTGCCTTGGTACATGTGACAATAAATTCAATTAAATTCTTCAGCCACTGTTGTCCCTGTGCTGTGGGTGGACCTACAATGCCATTAAGGAGGGAGATCCAGGATTTTGGTCCAATGACACTTTAGAAATCGCGATTTATTTTCAAGTCAGGATGGTTAAGTGGCTTGAAGGGGAACTTGCAGGTGGTGTATGTGCTGTGTTTTGTCCTTGGTGGTGGGTTTGGCAAATCTGTCTAAGTAGCCTTCGTGAATTTCTGCAATGTATCTTATAAATAGGTAGGATTAACTTTTGATTTTTGTTTTCACGTTTATACTGAGGGAGCTGCTGCAAAGGCTGGCCATGGAAGATTGACCTGAGGACAAACTCCCAGCAACACCCTATCAACACGTGGCTCACTGCGGGAAATGGCAACAACAATTTGTAGAGCGTGCGCATGCGCCGATAGGGTGGCAGGTTGCGGCGCGCAGGCGCAGTCAGGCAGGCGGTTGGATGACAGTTCTGGGCGCGCAGGCGCGTTGAGCCGAGGGCGCTCAAGATGGCGGGCCCGCTGGCGGTGGCCGGGGACGTGGTGGTGGATGCGTTGCCTTATTTCGATCAGGGTTACGATGCGCCGGGTGTCCGAGAGGCGGTGAGTGCCTGGGTCGGGTCGGTGGGGGAATACCTGTGATCAGCGAGGAATTGTGGTAGCTCCGATCGACAGCGGCGATGAAGTGTTGTCCTTTGTGGGCCTCAGGGCTGTATTCACCACCATCAGCTGTTAATGAGCGCGGGATTCTTCCATCCCCCCCCCACACCCCCCCACACCACACACCCCCT
>NC_057735.1:43148827-43153362 GCF_004010195.1 Chiloscyllium plagiosum | reverse complement strand
CCCCCCCACCGCACCCCACATATCCCACCCCACCCACCCCACGTTCCCTGCCCCCTGCCATGTCCCACTACCCATGTTCCTCCCAAAGAAGGAATGCCCTATAATCCATTTAATTGAAGCAGATAGTTAACTATAAAAAATGTGGTGCTGGAGACAAACCAAACAACTTGAATAATGTGATAGGTACAAGAGCTGCATGCTGAGGGTCTAATCAAGGTAACGAATAATCCAAAACTGTATAAACTAAGGTAAGAGACCGTATAAGAAGTTGTCAAGATGATGGTGTCAGAACAGGACAGTAAGGGAGACTTTACAGATACTGAACAATGTGGTGGAGTGATATGTAGTGCTGCTTGAAACCAAGATCATGGTTGAGGCCGTCATTATGGGTAAGGAACTTGGCTATCAATTTCTGCTCGGCAATTCTGCATTGTTGTATACATCAAGGGCTGCTTACCTTAATTTCCAACGACCACTGAAGTGTTCCCTGACTGGAAGGCAACATTCTTGTCTGGCAATTGTTGTGCGGTGTCCATTCATCCGTTGCCATAGTGTCTGCATGATCTCACCAATATGGGGCATTAATCTAGATTCTGGGGCATCCTTGCCTGCAGTGTATGAGGTAGACAACATTGGCTGAGTCACATAAATATTTGCCGTGTACATGGTGCTTGGTGTTCCCAAGTGTGATGGTAGCATCCATGTCAATGATCCAACATGCCTTGCAGAGGTTGCCATGGCAGAGTTGAGAGATGTTGTGGTCAATGACCTCCCAACTGCTATACTCAATGCACTGACCAGTAAAGGCAGGCATACCAAATGCTGCTTTCACAATCCTGTCTACCTGGAACTCCGCCTTCAAGAAACTATGAACCTGCACTCCTAAGTCTCTTTATAGGTCCTGCCCTAATTTGCCTTTAAAAAATGCAGGACCTCACATTTATCTAAATTCTACTCTATTTGCCACTCCTCTGCCCATTAGTCCACCTGATCAAGGGCCCATTGTACTCTAAGGTAACCTTTGCTGTCTTTTGCTATGAGTTTATGAATTAACCTTACCTCATTCATGGGTGGCATGGTGGTCCAGTGGTTAGCACTGCTGCCTCACAGCGCCAGGGACTTGGATTCGATTCCAGCCTTGAGCAACTGTCTGTGTGGAGTTTGCACATTCTCCCCATGCCTGTGTGGGTTTCCTCCGGGTGCTCTGATTTCCTCTCGCAGTTCAAAGATGTACAGGCTAGATGAATTGGCCATACTAAATTGCTGAAAGTATTCCGTGATGTGCAGGTTAGCTGCATTAGTCAGGGAAATATGAAGTAATAGGGTAGGGGGATGGGTCTGGGTGGGATACTCTTCGTTGGTGTGGACTTGTTCGGCTAAATCGCCTGTTTCCACACTGTAGGGATTCTATTCTATGAAACAAAGACTGTGTCTCCTGACACCCGGAAAGGTTCACATTCCACGTGTACTGTGGAAGGTTCTGCACATACTTTATAAAATGCATTGCAAACATAAATGATGTTGACGGTACTAGCAGGGGTACTATACATTCACATTTTGGGGGTGCCAGTAGAGATTCTGTTGCACAATACTATTTCTAACTATCTTTACACTGTGGAATAATACTAGAGACATTGTAGAATGTTTTCATGTCCGCTTCCTGAAACAAAACCATCTTCTCAACCACTTTTGCCAATTTGATTAGTCTGGTATATACCCCACAATTATTATGTTGCTTTTGCTGCAGGTTCCAATAATTCATTGTTTAATTCTTTGTCCTACTTTGTACCCAAGTGACAGCATTGCAGATAAGCAATGACACAGCGATGGATTCTAGTTTTGGGGAGTCCTCCTGTGGTGCAGTGGTAGTGTCCATACCACTGGATCAAGAAGCCCAGGTTCGGTCTCATCTGCACCAGAGGTGTGTAATAACATCTCTGAACAGGTTGATTTGAAAAAAAATAACTATCTGTAGCCAATAATCTACTGCTACAGATTTTTTTTTTGTGTTATCAAGATGTGGGTCTACTATTACCTTTTTAAGAGAGTAAAAGCTATCAGTGACAGCACCAAGTGTTCTCAATAAGACACCATGTAACATGTGGGTAGCTGTTTACCTGGAAACAACAAAACAGATTCGAATTAGGCCAATCAGTTTAAATTATACCCTGAAAAAGACCAAATTCCAATCAAGTTTGAATTGAGTACATTGACAATCTTAAAAGCCAATGACACAATCCAATGCTTTGGGGTACAAGACCGGGGAAAATTGAACAGTTGGGAGGCGAACTGCCACCAGCTATAGACTGCTAGTCAGAACTGTCTGCGAGATACCTGTCTAGAAAAGGAATTTGCACAGAGAAAAACCTTAACGCTGACCTGGAGAGCCAGTCTACCAAAGAAAATAAATAGAAGATTTGACAGCTGGCTGGTTTTAAAATTTGGATTTTTCTGTAACTCTTAATTGAGAGTTTTATCAGAATAGTATTATTGAAAGGAAGGTAAAAGATATGTTAGAGAAAGAAGTTGTAAATAGTTATTAGTTTATTATTCTCAGTTATACTTTAAGAAATAAAGTTGTTAATAATTTTTACTTCACATAGTTCTTGGCCATTCTAATTTTTGCAGATTACTGCACAGGATAAATCTTTTCTATGTTGCTGGTTTTAAATTAAGCAGGAGGATTTATCTAACATCTGACATTTACTATTCTCAATCTCTACCCATACTCATTCTGCTTCCTGATTTTCAAGCTATGCTACTTTCTCACTACTAGCCTTATGTCATCTAATAAATAGTTGTCTCTTGCTTTGGAGTGTTAAGAGTTTTGTCTTTCGTTTATGTAAATTGAATTTCTTTGTCACAAGTAAATCATTTGTTGTGCTATCTTTTAGCTTTCATATTTCTAGCTTTTTGACTTTTTTCAGCAGATGATATCACTGGCCTTGGCATTGCCTTGACTATTAAATTTAACTTCATCTCTTTTAAAATCTGTCTCCTAAAAGCTTTGTTTTTCTTCCTTTTTATTTATCAATTGTTTTCAGTTCGCTAACTTTATTACTTTCGAAAACGTCCAAGACTTGAATGCTGTTCTTGTTTACATAGTGACCCTTATTCAATAAACAAAGCTTGGCAAACAGTGATATCTTTACTTCTACTTGCCAACATTCCAATGCTAATATTGTATTTCTGTTTTTTCACCTTCTGTTGGTCATCATTGATCTGTTTATGTCAAGTGTAGCACTTTAACTTCAAGTGCTCTGCCTGCACATGCTTCCTTTTCCCTGCAGCCTTGCTATGCAGAAATTGTCATTCCTTTTGGTCTTCAACTCTAATTTGTTTTTTGCTGTATTGGAAACTGGAATCAATTCAGTTTTACGGTCTGTCCTTTCTCCAAAATCCAGACTTTGCATAAACTGATCAAAACATCTTAATTTTCTTTGTCTTTTTATCAGGAAGTAGAGTACAGGTCATTCTGTAACATGCATTTCGTCAAAGCGAATTTGCTGTAACGTGCTTGACGAATTGGTGACGCTGTTTTTACAGCGCAAACTTTTAAAACATGTGTTAGCCCTAAGCGTGATTTTCTATAATGTGTTACACAAGAATGCAACCGTCAACTTCTAGAAGAACTGACTGTACAAAACTGTTTTTTAGGTTTGTATGATGTGGAATTGGTATCTTGTTGGGACTTCTGCTGGAGTTTGTTTTCCACTTGTATAACTAACGCATCTGTATAAAACGCATCGGTACCAATAGCAATCAGATGGCATGGAAAGCAGAGATTCAGGAAAATGCTCAAGGCTGTAAGTAGGTTAATGGAAAATCTAGTCAGCAAGAAACAGCAGCATAAGGAAAAAGTATGACCAAACCTCAAAGCCTACAAAATTGATATGAAGTCAGCTAATAAGGGCGTTAAGTGCAAATAGGACTAAGTTTTCTGCGCTGCAAGGATAAAATCAGTAAGTTTGCTGTTTAAACACCTGTGGATGACACAGTTTTGATGGTAATAGCTATAGCAATGTTCTCAACATTCACAATTTCTTTAATTTGTCAGTTTTTGCAACATTGTTTTCATGTATACAGTGCTCAGATTAAAAAAGCAAGATGGTGGATGCAAAATCATTAAAACTTCAATAAAATTGTAAGTGATGCCATTTAAGTGTAGCTTCATCTATGCATTTAAAAAAAAAATCCTTTAGTTGATCCATTCCTCATCTCTCGCGTATATTAACGCTTTGCAGTTAAGGGATCTCTTTCTGATTTCATTGTGGCTAGTTCTTTTTAAGATGAATTCAATCTAACTCCAATGCATTCAGGTCTATTATAAGAAATGAGCTGAAAATGTGTTGCTGGAAAAGCGCAGCAGGTCAGGCAGCATCCAAGGAGCAGGAGAATCGATGTTTCGGGCACGAGCCCTTTTCAGGAATGAGGAAAGTGTGCCAAGCAGGCTAAGATAAAAGGTAGGGAGGAGGGACTTGGGAGAGAGGCGTTGGAAATGTGATAGGTGGAAGGAGGTTAAGGTGAGGGTGATA
>NC_057735.1:43089199-43148403 GCF_004010195.1 Chiloscyllium plagiosum | reverse complement strand
GAAGTGCTCATGCCCGAAACGTCGATTCTCCTGTTCCTTGTATGCTGCCTGACCTGCTGCGCTTTTCCAGCAACACATTTTCAGCTCTGATCTCCAGCATCTGCAGACCTCACTTTCTTCTATTATAAGAAATGGAATGCATATCAACTACAAAGGAAACAATGTAAAATTCAAAGGATAAAGATTTCCAATATAGAATAGTTAAGCGCAATTCATTTAACTTGCAAATGTAATATACTCAGAATCCTAAATGTACTGTCTGATTAAAACTAATTGCACTAAATATTCTACATAATCTAAACCCAAGTTGAACCGCATTTCTCTTTAGTTTTCAACTGTCCAGACTTTGAGTTTGGTACGAGTGACAGAAGTTTATGCTCTACAAAAGGTTGGTATGTTCTTTGCATCTAGCACTGGGTAGATTTTGTGACTTCCATTCTGATATGCTTTAAAGCATTTGTGCAAGGATGAATGGAGGGCCATTTAATATTTATGTTCTCACATTAATTCCATGTTTTTCAGGCAGCTGCGCTGGTAGAGGAAGAGACTAGACGTTATCGACCTACAAAAAACTATCTGAGCTATTTGCCTACACCTGACTATTCAGCATTTGAAGTGAGTCTTTATTGCACGTATTCACTTGATATTTGAGCATTGTGATACCAACATTGCATTTTCTAATAAGGTAAAAAGCTGTCAGAGAATGTTGTGCAGATGTTAACGTGCACAAAAATAAGAGTGCAAGAATGCGAACTGCAAGCTGTTGGCAATGTTTGGTATTTTATCCAAGTGGCTATTTATTGTTTGTGAATGCTGCAAACTACATTTAAAATGAGGAATGCACTTTCTCTGGTCAGTCCTACTGTACAAACACATTTGTTCAAGTGTTAACCTGCTTAAGTCAGAACTGACCTGAGACTTTCTTTTGGGCAGTATGAATGTGTGCAGTGCATTTACCAATTGACCCATTTTAAGATTCCTTTCTCCATCATCTAGGGAGGCAGTGAAGTAAAATATAATTGCAAGCACAGCAGTTTGAAATATAGTCTTATAATCTCAGTTGTTACCTGGGGTGAAGTTAGGCTATTATAGGAGTTGCGATGCTGTTCTAACCTGGAGATGTGGGAGACAATTCTAGTAACTATGTGGGTGAAAATGTCTAATGGTGAGGTTAAGGTCCATGCAATCTATAATACATGTTTCCATCTTTGTTTGAATTCATTTATCCTTTGAAGGTGTGAGCAAAAGGAAATCAAACAGTTAGGATGTTTACTGGTCAGTTTTTCCTTTTGTATTTTTCCCAAATGAAAGGACATACACTCTGGTCCAGGAGTGGGCTGGTGGATTTGTCCCAAGTGTCATTGATTATCACCAAAGCCACAGTTTTGATTTTCCTTCTGCGTTGGAGGTCTCTGAGGAGGACATGCCTTTTTCCAAACTACATCAGATGGGGAGAAGGAGAGAATCACCCACTGTTGCTTAGCCTTTTCTCTGGAGCCTTTTCTCAGAAAAGTTGCTGACTCCAATACCTTCCTAATAGTGCAGGTTTCCCAGTTAGATATGTCATGCAGGGCCTGGAAGGGCTGGTAAGTATTCAGCTGCTCCAACCCGTTTGTCTCAACAACTGACCACGGACTCTAGGAACTTCAAAACCTGCACCTTCAAAGAAGAAAGACTGCGCTGATGTGAAATTTCTATACCCAAAAGGGACTTGCTGATTGAAATATAAGAAGTTGAAGTACAATCGGTAGCAGTCTATGGCAAAATAAGTCATCCTTGAGCAGGAGTACCACAGGGAACTGTTTAGTTTTGACTGTAACAGAACTCACTAAAATGCAAATAATAGATTGGACCAAAGCAGTTACATGAGTATTTGAAAAGATCAGATCATTGCAACATTATGATTTCCCTTCACCTTCCATCAACTAATGTACGTGAACTGAAAGAGATCAAGATCAGGCTTTAAACAAACAAATAATAATACTAATCTAGATACAAATTTCTGATAAGTTCTTCTCCTTTTAATATCACAACTATCTTTTATTTGCCGTACTATTAACCTCGTTCCAGAACTTGTCTAGCTCCCTTTTGACTTTTCGCCATATTCATTGCTTGAGCTGGCAACTTCTTCCAAATGTTAATGACCTTCTATGAAATGAAAACCACCTGTCATCTAATCTAGTTTGTGCTTGCATAATTCACACACGCTTTCCCTTATTCTCCTTAACTAATTTCTCCACATGAAGATGGTCGCGATGCCTCCTGTTGGAGAGGGCGAGGCACATCTAACGGTTTCCTTTGGAAATGTAATTTGATCATACCCATGCTGTAGAGTAAAGTAAATTCTGCAGAATGTGTAGTTTGGTCCAGGCAGTCAGGCAACAAATTGGATGTTGCAATTGTTTTTATTGATAAAATAGTATTTATTCATAAAGATATTGCAAATATGTACAAAGGTCCTAAAACAGTTGTGTGCAGTCTTTCCAAAGAAAAAAAAACAACTACACATTAAACTTTGACAATTTTCACAGCTACCTGTATGTTGTAAAAACAGGCATTTTCTTCTCATGCAGGAAACCATTTACATTCATTTTGAGGCATTTAGGAGTCTGACAACTGAACAGACCCTCATTATATTTTGGAAGAAAGACTTTAGACGGTGGTCTTTCCTTACTACTTTGGTGGCAGTTGCCCTGCGTCCCTCAGCCATTACTCTTGGACCTTTGAATGTGCCAGTCTGCAACACTTGGTCAGGTTCACCTATTTATGCTGGAAGACCAACAAATTTCGGGCAGACCAAAGAGCATCTTTCACTGAATTGTTGGTCCTCCTGGTATAGTAATTGTTTATCTTGGTATGTGTCTTGGGAATGAACTTTTGAGCACAGACTCCTGCATTATGGAGCTGCTTGGGCTGAATCTGAACAAAAAGTACTGCTTCTTTCTCCAGCCTTCCTTTGCAAAGGTATGTTCTAGAAAGAGATGTTTGACTGGGTCTCCTCCAGTACAGCGCTTTGAGTGCAGCTCATGATGGTGCATGGATTACATGAAGGATCTGATGGGCAGATCTCACCATCTGCCACACTACCCCTTGATTCTCATTGGCTAGGTTTGGTGTTGAGGCATTTGGCCAAATGGCTTTGACAGTCTCCTCAGGGAACCACCTAAAAGGATCAAGCCTCCCTTTCCTCGCATGGGCTCCAGCACATTACGTGCTGACCACTGCCTGATGGATGTGCTCAAAGGTGTTTTCCTTTGTAAGTTTTTCTACAAGGGTCAGATGATACAGAATAGTCTAAGTGTTCAGAGCATTCCATGGTAATGAGGCCAGATCCATTCCGTGCAACACTAGGTAGAACCTCAGTACATTGTGATACTTGTTGTCTGGGTGCCAAGGGTGTACACACAGCTTGTTGCAGCTACACAGTGGCTATCAAGATGCAGGCAGCATTGAGTACCTTAAACTCACCCACCCACCCATCCATCCAGAGCTTTGTACATTGTATCCCTGCGGACACAGTCCATCTTTGACCTCCAGATGAAGTGGAAGATGGCTTGGGTGACTGCAAAGGCACAAGCTTGGGCAATAGATCAAACCTGAACCACGTGCACCAATACTGTCAAGTACCTCCCACCAGATTACCAGATTTTTACCCTGCAGTGGAGAGGGAGCAGTATTCCCGTAAGCCCAATTTCTGCCTCATCTTTGTGATACGCTTTTGTGCACACCCTGGTCCATCTGAACCATATTCCCAGCATCTTCAGGTAATCTGCCATGGTGAAGTAAGGGATAAAGATTCAGTTGGCCCAGTTCCCAAAGTTGTGTTGTAATCCCAGCTGGTGGTAGTGTTGGAATCCAGAGGAAAACCTGACTTGATAGATTGCAATGTTCACTTTTGAGATTTGGTTACTATGGTAGTCAGTAGCAGAAGGCCTCTAATGTTTTAATTTGTCTTTCAATTAAGAAGTGAATGTTCAGAAGGGGAAAATAGAGACTAAGTTTGTGGGAACGCAAGAGCTGACTGTATAAATTTTTGTCGGTATGTAAAATGGAAAAGATGGTGAAAACTAATGCAGGTTCCTTAAAGTCAGAAACTGAGGAATTTATAATAGAGAACAAAGAAATGGCTGATGAGCTCAATTCATACTTGACTTCTGTCTCCTTATAGGAGGACAAATAATGTACCAGAAATTATGATAGTGAAGTTGTTATAATGAGAGAAAGAAACTGAAGCACATCTGTATTAGTTGAAAAATATTTTTGGAGAAATTGATGGGGCTGAGGGCTGATAAATCCCCAGAGCCTGATTATTTAAATTCCAGAGTACATAAGGAAGTGGCCTTCAAAATAATGGATGCCTAGGAGGATATCTTCCAAGATTCTTTAGACTTTGGAACAGTTCCTACAGATTGGAGGGTAGCAAATGTAACACCACTATTTAAAAAAGGGAAGTAGAGAGAAAACCCAGAGTTATAGGCAAGTGAGTCTGACATCTCTATGACTCTATGGAGAAGATGCTAGAGATGATTATCAAGAACAATTAGAGAGCAGTGGGAGTATCAGCACAGCATGGAGGTACAAAAGGGAAATCGTGCTTGACAAATCGATTGAAATTCTTCGAGATGTAACTAGAAGAAGTGATCAGGGAGCCAGTGGTTGTTGAAAGTCTTCTGAAACTCCAAATAAATCACATAGTCCCACACAAGTGATTAATATGTGAAATAAAGTGTATGGGTTTTGAGGTAACATATTGAGATGGATAGAAAATTGGTTGGCTGACAGGAAACAAAGAGTGGACATAAAGGAGTCTTTTTCTGAATAGCAAGCAGTGATGAGTAGGGTAGCTTGGAGAATCAGTACTTAGCTATCCACAATGTATGTTTCTGATTTTAGATGGGGGAATCTAAATATAATCTCTCAATTTTCAGATGAAGCCCACTCTTCTAGAGTTCTTTGTGTCAAGGATGATACAGAGGTGTTGCAGTGTGGTTTGGACAGGTTGAGTGAGTGAGCAAATGCATCGTAGATGATGCAGTCTAATGTGGAGAGATGTGAGATTGTCCACTTTGATAGCAAAAGTAGGAAGGCAGATTATAGTTTCAATGGCTGTGAATTGAGAGAGGGGAATACTCAACGTGACCAGGATATCCTCCTGCACCAGTTGGTGAAAGTAAGCGTGTAGATGCAGCAGGCAGTAATGAAGGTAAACTGTATTTTGGCCTTGATAGCGAGAAGGTTAAAGTATACGAACAAGGATGTCTTGTTTGAAAGTATACAAGGCATTCACGAGGTCATACCTGGAATGTTGTGTACAATTTTGGTCTCCTTATCTGAGAAAGACTGTTTTATTGTAGAGGCAGTCCAGCAAAGGTTTACCATATTGATTCCTAGGATGGTAGGACTAACATATGTGGAGAGATTGAATCTGTTAAGATTGTATTCACTGAACTTCAGAACAATGGGAGTGGAGTGTGTGTTTGAGTCTCTTGGAAACCAATAAAATTCTAACAGTACAGTCATTTATATGTAGAAAGGATGTTCCTGAAGGTGGGGGAGTCCAGAACTGGTGGTCATAATTTAAAAATAAGGGGTAAATCTTTCAAGACAGATGAGAAATTCTAGAGACTGGTGAACCTGTGGCAGTCACTACCACAGAAAGTGGCTTAAGTCAAAGCATTGTGTTTTCAAGTAGGAGTTTTCAATGATCAGCCATGAGGTGGAAAAGTCGACGTTTCACCCTTCCTCAGGATTGGGGGTGGGTGCAGGGGGAGCTGCGGATAAACAGGGTGGCTGTGGCAGGATGGTGAAGTGGGGATAGGTTAAGACAGGCAGAGAGTACGATCTGGTTGGTCAATGGGCGGAATGAATCTGGTAGGTGGCTGGGAAGAGTGGAAGGGAGAGGGAGGGGCTGGGAAGAGAGTCGGGGGATGGCGATGACGGTTATTTGAAATTGGAGAATTCCCTTCCTATTGGTTTAAGGTGAGAAGGGAAAGATGAAAAATGGACCTAAGGGGCAACTTTTTCATGCAGAGGGCGGTGTGTTATGGAATGAGCTGCCAGAGGAAGTGGTAGAGACTAGTACAATTACAACATATTAAAAGGCATCTGGATGGGTGTATGAATAGGGGGAAGGGTTTAGAGAGACCTGGGCCAAGTGCTGGCAAATAGGACTAGATTAGGTTAGGATATCTGATTGGCATGGATGAGTTGGACCGAAGGGTCTGTTTCTGTGCTGTACATCTGTGACTGTATCATATAGTATGAACTGAACGCCTGGTTTTATGGACTCTGACCTGTCCTTCTTTCCCTGATCTTAAAGATTGCCTTTATTGTGAGCACGTCCACCAGGTGGAGCAAGAAGCATGCACTGGCAGGAACACAGTACTGCGGTGAAACGTGACTGCCCAGCAATGGGGTGGCGGCAGCAACTGTCTGTCACAAAGATGGCAGTACCAATATAATCACATAGCACAATCCTGACAACACAGGAACGGGCACTTTGGCCCACAATATTCTGCCGAACATGACACCAAATTAAACTCATCTCTCCTGAATACCCATGGTCCATATCTCTCCATTTCTTGCAAATTCACATGTTTATCTAGAAGTGCCTTAAATGCCTCTAATGTATCTGTCTCCATCACTCCCCCGGCGGTGTGTTCCACACTCTTACCACTCTGAGTAAAAAGAACATATTTCATACCTCTTTTGAACTTGCCCCCCTCACCTTAAATGCATACCCCCTGTGATTACCTTCTGAATGGCCAGTTTCTTTCCCATGCTAGATTGTCTGAACATGAGGAACCAGGCTGGAGTATGAGGTGAAAAAGCCAGAGCATTGATTGTCACTTTTAAAAGCCAGCTATCATGAAAGAAAGGTGGGGCAGCCTATGTACAATGATGCTGGCAGTGGCATCATTGGGTACAGTGATGTCACCTATGCAAAATATTCCTCAGGCCAGTTATGGCCAATAAGCATTACCAGCCAAGTCTGCATTTGCCAGCTGCTAATCTGGCATTTGGGTTAGTTACTCCACATCATGAGAATTCAACTTAAAAAATATTTCATCAACTATTTAACCATGTAGTTTGTCTTGTCTTAAGTCACATGATTTCTTGGAAATGCTATGACTCACTGCTTTAAAAAAAAAGCTATCTTCTGACCCTTGAAAAGTCACCTTCCCAGAACTGAAGAGCAAAAAGCCATCGCCTCTACTTTAGAACTCATGTTTCGTATACTTTCATCATAGCAGATATTACAGTATGGCTGAGGATGTTACAATGACAATGGGAAGATGATCCACACTCATTTAGTTTAAAGATCCACTGAAATCTGAGATCCACCAGTTCTGACTGTAGTTGTCCTTGACTGGTAAAACAAAAGGCCTGGACTCTAATTAGAGGGTTAACTACTGATTTGAGCCTCTGATGTTTTCCTCAGAAAATGCTTTATATTTAAAAGTGCTTTGATTTGTTTCGTAGCCTGAAGCATGTTGGATCCTGAGACTGCTTGCCTCTCAGCTTGCCTGGATGTAGAAAGTGAGGACTGGAGATGCTGGAGATCAGAATCGAGAGTGTGGCGCTGGAAAAGCATAGCAGGTCAGGCAGCATCCGACGAGCAGGAGAACTGCAGATGCTGGAGGTCAGATCAATTCCTGATGAAGGGCTTATGCTCCAAAAGTCGATTCTCCACCTCCTCGGATGCTGCCTGACCTGTACTTTTCCAGCAGCATAACCTCGGCTCAGCTTGCCTGGAGCCTGATTCTGCTGCTTGTTTGAAACTTACGGGTCCTGAGGCCTCAAGTTGTGGGTACTAATAGTTAGAAGTTTCAGAGCCCAACAGACCACAGCAACTTAAGGCCTAAGGCTTGACAATGGAAGATGCTCTGGCTTATTGGTGTAACGATGCAAGAACAATCTTCAATATCTCCTGTAAAGGTGCATCGATGCAGAAGGGCTGAAAACTCCTTACAAGCGATCACTCCTGTCTTAGAGATCAAGTAATCTGTATGTGATCTTGATATGTAAGAACTGTTGACTAGGGCACAATAGGTAACACGCTGCTCCTCTTCACACAAAGTCCATGGAATCATTTTTATTCACCTTGCCGGCTGGTAGGCTCCAATTTAATTGATATCTGAAAGGTAGCACCTCCAGTGGTGCAGCATTCCTTCATTTCTGTCCTGGAATGCGAGTTTAATTTTTTTGTGCCCGGTTTCTGAAGTACGGCAGCAGAATTTGTATCTTTTTCCCCCTCGTCCGACATTAAAGTAGGACCTAGAATGTATTCTCTTGTTGTGCCAGCTCTATATTAAATGTCGTCCACCAGGTACAGGAGCAGTTTTCCACCTAAATCGAATTTTCTTTCTTTTAAATGGTGATAGAACAGTTAGGATCATCTTCTTCTTCTTCTGTAAATGGCAGGGCAATTCTACTCTCAAAATAACAAATGAAAATGTAAGATCCATTGGAAATATGGTGGGCTAAACATCACCAGACATAAGCACACTGGTGTTGACGTCTTCAAAGAATGATCATTAGCAACAGAGTATAGCCATTTTATTAATGTGTAGATTTTCTTTCTCCCCCTCCCCCAAAGACTTTAAGAAGTACTTTTATTTAACTTAACATGTATATCATAAGATGACTGCAGATGGTCCTGCAGTAGTACTGTGCTTAACTGTCACAGTGCGGTATGGTGTGATCTGATGAATTGAAACAATGCTGTCCCTTAATACCAATATTGAAGCACACATCATTGCAATAGAACTTGCCACCTGTTGTTTTCATTGCGCAAGTGAAAATGCAGTTCCAGCTGAGGAGGGTAACTTTTTCCTTGAGGGTTGTTCCGGTCGCAGAGAATTGAGGCCACAATTAAATAGTTTACTGCTGAAGACTGAGATGCATTGAATAACCAGAGTGGTCTGCCTAACTGTGCTGCCGAAAAACTATGGTCTCAGCACCAGCAGACATGCTCAGCTAGTTGGAGGTGAGAATTCATAGTGAGGTGGATGGCAGAGTTACTGGTTGTTGAAGAGTTTTTTTTATATAGGTTAAGAAGTTGGTTTCTGGTGATTAATCTTTTGATGATTGGGCAATTTGAGCTAGTCAACACACTATATAAAAGCTGTTAATGTTTGAGACATTTGACTGATCCATTTACTTTTCATGTTGAAGATGCATGAGGATGTTATTCTCCCATTCATGCAGATGTAGAAAATATAATCCTACAAACAATGTTGAACTTTTTGCTTTTGAAAGAACTTCTTTGATTTTCTTTCACTTTGCAGTTTTGTCATTTTTGGAAATATGATTTCCAGTAAGCTCGTGTATTCACTTTATATTTTACAGTATCATGTCTTTACTTGCTGCATTTTGACTTACAGAGCTGGAGCCAGTGGATGTTGCTGCTTCATATTGGCAGGGTAAAACTTGCCGCAAATCCTTTCATATGAAGTGCCTCAGTCAAAAGAATTTTATTTTATTCTGAGTGGGTGATGTTAGCAAGTGGGATTTATTGTTGGTTTGTAGTTGCATTGAGAGAGTAGTGATTGTGTGACCTTAGTCATTTTTCAGATTTGAAGCATAGTATAACCATATAAAACTGTGATCATGGCATCTTGCAGCCCACTTGGAAGTCAATTGATCCATTGTGCCTTGCCACTTTTTTGAAAGAGCTATTCTATTAGTCCTATGCTCCCTCTTTGCCCATAGCCTTGTCATTTCTTTTGGTACATATCTCAGTTTTCTTTTGCAAATACTAATGAAGCTGCTTCCACCATCATTTCAGGCTTTGTGTTCCAGACCTGTAACTCCCTGTCAGGAACAGAAAATTCTCCTGATCTTCCCCTAGGTGTTCTTGTAAATTGTTTTAGATCCTGCAGCAACCATATTCACAACAATGAACCAAACCAGAACCCTGTTAACAGTTGTTTTGCTATTTTGCTAAGTTCAGTCTTTATAAAATAACTAGCAGTGTAGTGCAGTACAACAACTGCTCTACAGGAAGTATGTAAAGGATTCATTTATCCTTTTCAATCATGTATGATTCATTGATTCTGCACCACAGGAAAATGCTGTGCTCTCAGTGCGATGATTATGCGTGTCTTAAAGGCTAATGGATTTTTGTTTAACTTCTTACAGACTGAGATCATGAGGAATGAATTTGAGCGATTGGCAGCTCGCCAACCAATGGAGCTACTCAGTATGAAAAGGTGAGTTTGCAGGTTTGCCACGAAAATGTAAATAAAGGGGGTAGCAACAGTCTTCCTGGAATGTGTGAAATATAATATCAGTGACTTAGCCTTTAAAATTTAGTTGCTGCAATTCATTTTCTTAAGATTGGTAGCCAATTGGAAGAAACTGTGGAACGTGTACTTTGCCTGAATCAGTCACACTAAGAATGATTGGTGGAAAGGCAGGTGCAAGCTTCAAGCAGAAGTAGGACATTGCTGAACCCACACCAGCTTGTTGAAAAAGCTATTCAGTGGTTCCATTCTTCTGTTCTTTCTCCATAATACTTCCTATGCTTAATGTATATTTCCAGATTCCTTTTGTGAAATGTATTTTTGAATCAGCTTTTAAATTTTTTTTCCACACGATGCCATTGTCACTGGCAATCCCTAATTGCACTTAGGTTAATGGTGTACCATCTTCTTGAACTGCTGCAGTCCATATGGTTTAGGCATGACAACAGTGCTCTTAGGAAAAGAACTTCAGGTTTTTTGAGCCATTGATAGTGAAGAAATAATGATATATTTTCAAGTTAGAGTGTTGTGTATCTTTTGAAGGAAACTTGTAAGTGGTGGTGTTTTCATGCAACTATTGTTCTTAACCTTGGTGGTAGAGGTCACAGCTTTGGGAGCTGCTTTCAAAGGACACTTCCTGCAGTGCATTTGTTTATGTGCACATTCCTCCACCACTGATGCTCAGCGGAGGCAAACAAATGTTTATGATAGTGGATGTAGTGCTGATCAAGTGAACTCATTTTTTAAAAAAATGGTATTGATCATCTTAAATGTTGTTGCGACTGCATTCATCCAGGGAATTGGAGAGTATTCCATCTCAATCCTGACTTTTGTTTTGTGAATAATGGACAAGCTTTGGTGAATTAGGAGACAAATTACTTGTTGCAGAATTCCCAGTCTTTGACCTTATCTTAGAGCCAGGATGTTTCTATGGCCGGTCTAATTAAGCTTCAGACACCCTTTAGGTAGTGCCCTGCATGTCATCGCCATGATCCTGTTCACTGTATCTTAAAAAGTCATATATTACCTCTAATTCTTTTGGCAACTTAGTTTGAACCTTTATCCTCTCGTTATTTGCCTTTCTTCCGATTAAAACAGTTCTGTTTAGTTTATCAAACCTTTTTGTGATTTTATACGCTTAATCTCCCCTGTCCTTCCTTTGTTCTTAGGAGATGATCCTACCTTTTTGTGCTGTCTCCCGATAACTGTAGTGCTTCATCACTGTTAACATTTTCCTAAATCTCCACTGCACCCTATCTAAGCTCTCATTAACTGTAATATTTTTCAATGATGCCTGCTATTGCTGGATTCTGTGCTGAAAATCTCAAGATAATAGGGATTTCTTGACCTCTGCTGAAGCTTGTATGTACGTGGGGTAGTCGGAAGAGGATAGCATCATTTCAGCTTTGGTGTCACCTTCTGTTAAACAGCCAAGATTAGACTTTTCTTTTGAAGAGAACAGATGTATAAGAGTTGGTGCTTTCCTGCTGTGGTTGTAATATAACTGCAGTCTGAATCAGGAGCTGGTGAATTGAAACAGAGTTAGTCTTTCTGAATGAGAGCACCTCACTCTAGAGCTAGGTTAGCCGATTTTGCACAAAGTTAGTTTCTACACCTCATAGATTGCTTTAGACGAACATCCAACTATGATTTCAAGAATCCCAGAAAGAAGAGCTACTTGTGTGAGTGAGCAGATTGTTGGTAGCAGCAAATGGAAGTGTTTGAGGGCTTGTGTGTGCATCTTCTGGTGATGAACGGGTAAGTGAAGAATCTATGTTTTATCGTTTTTCAGATATGAGCTGCCTGCCCCATCCTCGGGACAGAAGAATGACATCACTGCATGGCAAGAGTCTGTGAACAACTCCATGGCTCAGCTAGAACATCAGGCAGTGAGAATTGAAAACTTGGAGCTAATGTCACAGCATGGATCAAATGCATGGAAAGTCTATAATGAGTATGTTGATTTGTTCTTTACAAGTAGCTTTTGTTGCACGTTTGTTTTATACAGACATAAATATTGTAAAATTGTATAAAACTATTTGACCTCTGAAGCAACTACCTAATTTTGCCCACTCCCTTATTTGGCTCCACAACCATGCAGATGTATTTTCTTTGGTATCTATCCACATTGCTTGTGGATTATTTGTTTCATCCTTTCTACTGTATTTCCTAGGATACTAATTTTATTCTGGTTTAGTTCCATTGGTTTCCTCCTAATATACCGAAATGACCATTTGTGAGATTGAGTGTCACTCAGTAGAGGACACCATATACTCTCCTTACCAATAGTTTTACAGGCACAGTGTAACTAGAAACAGAAGCTGGTTATACTTTTCTCTCTCAACCCTTACTGAGTTTCAGAAATGATACTGTTGTAGTCCAGAAACTTGGCTGGCACAGCTTAACTCAGGATAGATCAGGCTTCCAACCTGACACTTTATGGTCTGTACAGCTTCAGAGTTTACAGGGTGATATATTTACCCAAAAGATTGTCACTATCTAAGCATCATTTTACATAGCTTATAACAGAACAGGGTTTTTATTTAAATGAGGATCTAGACATTGTGATAGTAAGCTTGTTTTTTACTGTGAATAACTGGTTGCCCTTGAAGATAGTAGTATCTTGAGCCATGTCATTCCACATGATGAAAGTTCTGACTGTGCTGTTGTGTAAATTATGGCACAGTGACTTTGAAGGACGAACAGTATATTTCCAAACAAGAATGAGGTGCGACTTGAAGGGGAATTTGGAAATTTTTAAAAATTATTCATTCAAAGGATGTTGCCGTTGCTGGCTGGGCTGGCATTTATTGCCTGTCCATTGTTGTCCTTGAGCTGTAGTAGTGAGCTGCTTCTTGAACCGTTGCAGTTCACCTGCTGATGGTTGACTCTCAATGCTGTTAAGAAGGTAATTCCAGGATTTTGAGCCAGTGGCAGTCAAGAAACACTGATATACTTCCAAGTCAGGATGATGAGTGGCTTGGAGGGGAATTTGTAGGTAGTAGTGTCCCTATGTATCTGCTATCCTTGTCCTTCTAGTTGGAAGTGGTTGTGGTTTAGAAGGTGAAGTCTGAAGATCTTTGTTGAATTTCTG
The DNA here is from genome assembly GCF_004010195.1 of Chiloscyllium plagiosum. Lineage (NCBI taxonomy): Eukaryota > Metazoa > Chordata > Chondrichthyes > Orectolobiformes > Hemiscylliidae > Chiloscyllium > Chiloscyllium plagiosum. Next base: position 43,135,062 of record NC_057735.1, on the reverse strand, counting down.
CAGTGCATCGTGTAGATAGTAACAGCAGTGTATACTGAATGTTGGTGGTGGAGGGAGTGGATGCTTGTGGATGTGATATCACCTGTTTTGTCCTGGATGATGCCAAACTTCTTGAATGTTGTTGGAGCTGCATTCATCAGACAAGTGGGGATTCCATCACACTCCTGACTTATAAATCATGATTTGGAGATGCCGGTGTTGGACTGGAGGGTACAAACTTAAAAATCACACAACACCAGCTTTAATTGGACTCCACAACCACCTGATGAGTGTGCGGCGCTCCGAAAAGCTGGTGCTTCCAATTAAACCTGTAGGACTATAATCTGGTGTTGTGTGATTTTTAACTGACTTATAAAGTTACATAGCATGGAAACAGGCCCTTCAGTCCAACCATTCCATGCCAAACATTATCTCAAACTAAACTAATCCTGCTTACCTGCTCCTGGCCCATATCCCTGCAAACTTTTCCTATTCATGGATCTATCCAAATGTCTTTTAAATGTTGCAATTGTACCCACATCTGCCACTTCCTCAGGAAGTTCATTCCACACGTGACCCACTGTCTGTAAAAAAAAAAATGCCTCTCGTATTTTTTAAATCTCTTTTCTCTCACCTTAAAAATGTGCCCGTCCATCTTGAAATCCTCCATCTTGAAATCCCCCATCTTAGGGAAAGGACAACTACCATTAACTCTATCTATTACCTCTCGTTATTTTGTAAACTTCTATCAGGTCGCCTCTCAACCTCCTATGCTTCAGTGAAAAAAGTCCCAGCCCATCAACTTTTCTTTATAACTCAAGCCTTCAATACCTGGCAACATTCTGGTAAATCTCCTATGAACTGTCTTCGGCTTGATAATATTCTTCCTATAACTGAGCAACCAGAACTGACATAGCATTCCAGAAGAGACCTCTCCAATGTCCTGTGCAACCTCAACATGACGTCCGAACTCCTATACTCAGGACTGAACAATAAAAGCGAGCATGCCCAATGCCTTTTTAACTACCCTGTCTATACATGATGCAAATTTCAAAGAATTATGTATCTGCACCCCTAGGTCCCTGTGTTCGACAACACTGTCGAGGGCCCTACCATTAATTGTACAAGCCTCACTCTTGTAGCAAAATGCAATACCTCGCATTTATCCAGATTGAACTCCATCTGCCATTTTTCAGCCTATTGACCAATTTGATCAAAATCCCTTTGTAAAATAGAAAATCTTCTCCACTGTCTACTATGCCACCAATTTTGGTGTCGTCTGCAAACGTATGAACCGTGCCTTCTATATTCGCATCTAAATGATTTAAGTGGAACACCCATGGGCGCACTCATCTCTGGGCACAAAGCAGAAGCAGTGATGCAAAGACTGGAGCAAACAGCCCTCTCACAAATCCAACCCAAACTCTGGATCAGATACCTGAATGACATTCTATAATTATTAAGAGAACAGAAATTGAGAACACACACCGGATTATCAACGCCGTGCTCATAGGTATCAGATTTACCAGAGGGGAGGAAACCAACAATCAACTCCCATTCCTGGATGTGATGGTACAAAGAGCACGGAACGGTGAATGCACCACAAAAGTGTGCAGGAAAGCCACACACGGGGACCAGATCCTGAACTGAAACAGCAACAACCTGAGCACATGCAAGAGAAGCTGCATTAGGACTCTGTTCAAAAGGGCTACAACACACTGCAACACTCCCGACCTGTGAAGAGAAAACACACCTCCACAGAGTCTTCACCAAGAATGGATATCCCTGCAACTTCATCTGCAGATACCGAACAGGCAAACAATGCAACGAGGACATGCCACGACCCAACACATTAATCACTCTACCTTATAGTAGAAAATGCCTCGGAACTGACAGCCAGACTTCTCCGCCCGCTAGGGTTCATGACAGCCCATAAACAGACAGCCAGGCTCAGACGGCAACTCACCAGAACAAAAGACTCTATACCCATCATGTACCAAACTAACATAATTTACAAGATTCCATGCAAAGACTGCACAACGCACTATATATAGGGCAAACGGGCAGACAACTAGCAGTCCACATCCATAAACACCAACTAGCCACTAAACACCACGACCAGCTGTCCCCATTAGCTATACACATAGATGACAAGGACCACAAATTTGACAACACAACGATCAGAGGACAAGCGAAACACAAGACGCCAGAGAATTTCTAGAAGCATGGCACTCAGCCATCGACTCCACCAACATACACATTGACCTAGACCCAATATACTGGCTACTACAATGAACAACTGGAACCAGCAACTGGAAGCAGTCAGAATGGAACCAAATAAATTCCAGAATACACAATACAGCAGCACTTCACAGGAGGCTCCAAAGCCCTGAAGATGTCACCTTGACAGGAGACGAACATCTGCAAATTAACTCCCCCCCCCCCCCCCCCCCCCCCCTCGCCCAGCTCAGCAAACACAACCACAGCAACTGGCACCCGAGCTACAAATCTTTACACAAATCTTGAAATAATTTATATAAATGGTGAACAGAAGACGACCCAGAACCGATCCCTGTGAAAGACCACTGGTCACATGCTTCCAGTCCAAAAAGCAACTTCCCCTATTAATCCATCTCCTGCCATTAAGCCATGTATGTATTCAATTGGCAAGGTCACCCTGAGTCCTATTGTGGACCTAACTTTACTAATTAATCTACCATGTGGAACCTTGTCAAAAGCCTTACTAAAGTCCTAATAAACAACATTTACTGCATTGCCATCATCAGTCTTTTTGGTAACAGAGTCATAGGGATGTACAGCACGGAAATGCCCTTCGGTCCAACTCATCCATGCTGACCAGATATCCCAATTGAGCGTAGTCCTATTTGCCAGCATTTGGCTCATATCCCACTAAACACTTCCTATTCATATACCCATCCAAATGCCTTTTAAATGTGGCAGTTGTATCAGCCTCAACCACTTTCTCTGACAGCTCATTCCATACATGCGCCACCCTCTGCATGGAAGTGTTGTCCTTTAGGTCCCTTTTATATCTTTCCCCTCTCACCCTAAACCTCTGCCCTCTAATTATGGACTCCTCCCACCCCAGGGAAAATGATGTGAGTTCAGAGGCCTTCTGTTCCTATCTATTTATCCAATCCATGCCCCCATGATTGTATAAACCTCTATGAGGTCACCCCATAGCCGCTGACACTCCAGGGAAAACAGCCCCAGACTATTCAGCCTCTCCCTATAGCTCAAATCCACCAACCCTTGCAACATCCTTGTAAATCTTTTCTAACACTTTCAAGTTTCACAACATTCTTCCGGTAGGAAGGAGACCAGAATTACATGCACTATTCCAAAAGTGGCCTAACCAACGTCTGTACAGTCGCAACATGACCTCCCAACTCCTATACTTAATGCTCTGACCAATCAAGGAAAGCATACCAAATGCCTTCTTCACTGTCCTGTGTAGTAGCGACTCTACTTTCAAGGAGCTATGAACCTGCACTCCAAGGTTTTTGCTTTCCCAAAATGCAGCACCTCACATTTATGTAAATTAAACTCCATCTGCCACTGCTCAGCCCATTGGCCCATCTGATCAAGATCTGAGGTAACTTTCTTCACTGTCCACTACACCTCCAATTTTGGTAACTTCTTCAAAAAACTCAACCAAGTTTGTGAGACATGATGTTCCTTGCACAAAACCATGCTGACTATCCCTAATCAATTTTTTGCCTTTCCAAATGTCCATAAATCCTATCGTTTATAACCACCTCCAACAATTTATCCACAACTGAAATCAGTGTCACAGGTCTATAGTTCCCCAGTTTCTCTTTATAACCTTCATTAAACAAAGATACACCATTAGCCACCCTCTAGTCATCAGGCACCTCACCCGTAGTTATAGATGATGCAAGTATTTCTGCAAGGGGTCTCTCAATTTCCTCCCTTATTTGCCACCATGTTCTGGGAAACTTTAGATCAGGTTCTGCAAATTTATTCAGCTTTATATTCTCTAAAGCTTCTAGAACCTCCTCTTCTGTAATATGAGCTGTTTTACAATATCAAAGTTTATTTCTCTGCAATCTCTAGACTCTATTTCTTTCTTCACAGTAAAAACTGACACAAAATATTCATTTAGTATCTCCCATCTGGTGGGGCTCTACACAAAGATAATCTTCTTGACCTTTAAGAGGCCCTAGTCTCTCTGTAGTTACCTTCTTGCTCTTAATATATTTGTAAAATCTCTTTGGATTATCCTTGACCTTATCTGTCAATGCTGTCTCATATCCTCTCTTTGCCTTCCTCATTTCTATTTTAGAATACCCCAACGCATACTAAGATTCAATTGAACAAAATTGCCTATATCTAAAATAAGATTATCTTTTACTCTTGACTAGAACCTCAATATCTTTATTTGTCCATTGTTCCTTCAACTTACCAGCCTTACCCTCACTCTAACAGGAACAGAAGGCCTCTGAACTCACATCATCACTCACTTGAAAGCTTCTCGCTTGTCAGATATCGTTTTACATACAGTCTACTCCAATCAACTTTTGAAAGTTCTTGTCTCATACCACTAAAATTTGCCTTATTCCAATTAAAAACTTTTAACATTTATGGAAGGTCTATCCTTTTCCATAACCATTTGAAACTAATAGAATTAAGATCACTAGACCCAAAGTGTTCCTCCAGTTTTACTTCAGTCACCTGCCCTGCCTTATTGCCCAAAAGAAGTTTTCATTTTGCTCCTTCTCTAGTAGAAGCATTCGCATATTGATAAAGAAAATTTTCTTGAACACGTTTGACAGATTCTTCATCATCCAACCTTTAACACAGTGGTAGCCCCAGTCGAAATTAAAATCCCCCATTACCAACTTGTAATGCCTACATATATTTGAGATCTCTCTACATTTTTGTTTCTCAATTTCCCTTACTGTTGGAAGGTCTATAGTACAATCCCATTAAAGTAATCTTTCCTTTCTTATTTGTAATTTCTACCCATACATTTTTACTGGATGATTTTTTTTCAGAAATACCTTCCCTCGTTACAGCAGTAATGTGTTCCTTCATCAAAAACACCACCCTCCCTCCCCTCTCACCTCAGTTTCTGTCCTTCCTATACCATTTAAAACCCAGAGCATTGAGCTGCCAATCTTGTCCATCTCTCAGCCAAGTTTCTCTCAGCTATGACATCTCAATCATGGTTAAACATGCCCGGAGTTCATCAGCCTTATTGATAAGACCCCTTGTATTGAAACACATGCAGTTTAGTTCTTCAGAGTTACTACATACTACTCTGTCATGTCTGTCTTTTCTAATTGATGTGGTCCTATCACATTTAGAGCCTTTTCCATCTAGACTTGTGCCTTGTAGATGGTGGACAGGCTTTGGGGAGTTAGAAGGTGAGTTACTCACCGTAGTATTCCTCACTTCTGACCTGCCCTTGTAGCCATGTATTTATATGGCAAGTCCAGTTGAGTTTCTGGCCAATGGTAATTCACCATGTGTTGAGAATGGGAGATTTAGTGATGGTACCACCATTGAATGTCAAGGGGCAGTGGTTAGATTGTCTCTTATTGGTGCTGGTCATAGCCTGCCACTTGTGTGGCGCAAATGTTATTTGCCCCTTGTCAGCCCGGGTATTGTCCAGATCTTGTTGCATTTGAATATGGGCACTTCAGTATTTGAGGAATCATGAATTGTGCTGAACATCGTAATCATTGGCGAACATCCCCATTTCTGATCTTAGGAAGGAAAGATCATTGAAGAATGAGCTGAAGATGGTTGGGCCTAGGATATTACATTGAGGAACTCCTGGATCTGAGATAACTGACTTTCAATAATTGCGACCATCTTCCTAAAGCCATGTATGAGTCCAACCAGCGAAATATTTGTTCCCTGATACCTTTGATGCCACACTTGGTCGAAAGCAGCCTTGAGTCAGAGACAGTCACTCTCCCCTCCCCTCTGGAATTCAGCTCTTTTGTCCTTGTTTGAGCCAAGGCTATAATGAGGTCAGAGTTGAGTGGTGTGGAACCCAAGCTAGGTGTCATTGAGCAGGTTATTGCTGAGCAAGTGCTGCTTGATAGCTCTGTTGATGATCCTTTCCATCAATTTATTGTTGATCGAGCGTAGACTCATGGGGCAGTAATTGGCCGGGTTGGATTTGTCTTGTATTTTATGTACAGCACATGCTTGGGCAATGTTTCACATTGGGTAGAGATGCCAGTATTGTAACAGGGGAGCAGGAAGTTCTGGAGCACAAGTCTTCACAAATAGTGGTAAATAGTTATGATATAATTGCCATGACAGAAACATGGCTGCATGGTGATCAGGACTGGGAGCTGGATATTAATGGATATCTAATGTTTAGGACAGACCATCAAGAAGAATAAGGAGGTGGAGTTATACTGTTTATAAGAGATGGAATCAGTACGTCATTAAAGGAACATCTCAAATCTGAAGAATGATGTGTGAAATTTGTTTGGATAGAACTCAGAAATAGTAAGAGACAGCAGATATTGTTTGGAGTTATTTATAGGCCACTAAATAATGGTGGCAGTATAGTATCCATTAGGAGATGTGATGTATGTGGCATGGGTGACTTCAATCTGCATATAGACAAGGTAAACCAATCGCACACAAACTGTGGAGGACCAGTTTTTGGCATGTTAGGAATAATTTTCTAGAGCAGAATGTTGAAGAGCTAACAAAAGTACAGGCTGTTTTAAGTCTAGTATTCTGTCATGAAAAAGTGCTCATTCGTAATCTTGTAAGAGAATTTTAAACAATGAGTGAGCCCTTTATGATCGAATTTTGCGTGTTGTGAGCTTCTTCACTCTGAAGCAAGAATATAAAATTTGAATAAGAAACATTAGGAAGGTTTGAGGCACAAACTCTTGAGCTGTATTGGGAGAATACATTAAAAAGCATGACTACGTGGACAGTCTTTAGCAAACTATTATATGGCTTACCGCAACTATATGTCCCTACATGGTACAAGAACACAAAAAAAAGGTCAGTCTACTGTAGCTGACAAAGTTAAGGATTGTATGAGATCGAAAGAAAAAGCTTATAAAGTGCCAGAAGTAATAATAAATCTGAGAATTGAAGACACTTTTAAGTTTAGTAAAGGACCAAGAAATTATAAGGGAAAGAAGAATAGAATATGGAAGTAATAGAACAAAATAAAACCCCAAAATGGTTTGTAAAAGCTTCTACATGTACATAACAGGAAACTTTTGGCTAAGGTGAATTTGGGTTCATGACAGTCAAGAGTTAGGAGCATTTATAATGGAGAACAGAAATTGATGGAGAAACTTAGCAGATCTTTCAGCACCTGTGGAGAGAAAACGGAGTTACTGTCTTGGGTTCAGTGACCGTTCTTCAGAACTGCTTTCTGCCTAGAGATACTTCCAGACCTACTGAGTTTCTCCAGCAATTTCTGTTTTTGTTTCCGATCCCAGCATTCACAGCTAGTTTTATTATAAGAGCTGAATGATTACTTTGTGTGTATCTTTGCTGAGAAAGATTCAAGAATCTCCCAGAATTAGAAATCCAAGTGACTATGGAGAATGAGGGGTTTCAGGGCATTACTATTACAAGGAAGGTTGTTTTGGAGAAATTAATGGAGCTGCAAGTTGATGAGTCACCGAGACCTGATGATCTACATCCCAGAGCTTTGAAAGTAGTGCCTACATAGTTGATGCGTTGATAATTATCTTTCAAATTTCCATAGATTCCTGCAGAATGGAAACTAACAAATGTTACCCCATTATTTAAGAAGGGAACAACATATCATTAGTCAGGAAAATTCTAGAATCTATAACAAAGGTCATGATAAATGGACACTTTGATTTTAAAAAAAGACAAAGACATCATGGATTTGTGACAGGAAAATTGTGTTTGACAAATTTGGAGTTTTTTTTGAGTATGTTACCAACAATATTTACGAAGGGCATCAATGATTTTGGCTGTAGGGACTAAATGTAATATTTTCAAAATTCTAGTCAATACAGAGCTGAACAGGAATGTGCTGTGAGGAAGATACTAAGTGGTTTTGAGAATTAAACAGGCTTAGTGAATGGGCAAGGTCATGGTAAATGAAATATAATGTGGAAAAATGTGAGGCTGTCCACTTTGTTTGGAGGAAGAGATATGCAGTGTATATATTAAATGGAAAGAGTTTAGACAGTGTTGTTGGATAATGGTTGTCTTTTTCAGTCAGCCATTGAAGGCACGCATGCAGATGCAGCAAGCCATTAGGAAGACGAGTGGAATGTTAGCCTTTACTGCAAGTGGTTTTGAGTCCAGGAATAGTGATATTTAGCTTCAATTTTACAGAAGTTTGGTTAGACTGTACGGGGAGTAGTGTGTGCAGTTTTGGTCTCCTTATCTCAGGAAAGGTACTGTTGCTATAGAGGGATTGCAACAAAGGTTCACCAGAATTCTTCCTATGAAGAGAGATTGGGAAAAGTTTACAGAATCGCGAAGAAGGAGAGGTTATTTCACTCCACTGAACCCTACAAAATATTTGCACCTACTCTCTTTGTTAAAGTGAGATGTTTCCCCGGCTTTGAGAGTTTTGAATGAGGGACTGCCTTTTAGGAGCCAAATGAGAATGCTTTTTTTTCCCTCAGAAGTTTGTAAATATTTGAAATTCTTTGCCCCAGTGTACCAGGAAGTTCAGTCTTCAAGTACATTTAAAGCAGAGGTTGATAATTGTTTGAATAGCAGTGATGCAAAGGATGGTCAATGGGGCTAATCTGTATAAAAGGCATTGAAATATTCAATCAACCCATGATCCCATTGAATGGCAGAGTAGGCCACACTACTTTTCCATGGAAGTGTTTTGTGGTCTTTGGCTACCTATGGTAATTCAGTATGTACTCCTGGGGAGAGAATTCATCTATTCATTGCTCTAATCATAGAAAATGAATTAATTTCAGCTGTCATTTTGCTTGCTGTTGTTTCCAGATCAACAAAAATATTCTCAATGCATAATTATAGCGTTCCATAAGCTGTGTCCAATTTTAGTTTTGCCTCATTGAAGTTTCAAAATATGTGAACAACATTTTAAAAGGTGTACAAATGTGGCATTGAGAAGTATGGCAACCAGTTGCATTCACATAATGGTTTTAAAATAGTAAAGCTTCTAAGCTGCTCAGTAGAAAAATTTACAAAACCATATGAAGAAATATTAGGACAGATGATGTTGAGTTTGGTCAAAAATGATGTAATATTAAAGAAGATGAGAGCAGAGTGATTTAAGAGGGTAATTCTAGAGATTAGGTCATGGGTAGCTGAAGGTATTATTGAGTGATTGAAAATCAGGCATTTGCAATCGATCAGAGTTTGAGGAACACAGATCTTAGAAGGGTTGTCAGTGCTGAAGAAGATTTGTGAGGTAAGGAGTGGGTAAATCCATGGAGAGATTTAAATACACGTTTGAAAAATCTAAAATAGTCTTTGTCGGGCGAAGAGTCAATGGAAGCCAGCAAGTAAACAGTACATGATGCAATTTAGGATATAGATGTCAGAGTTTAGTTAGTTCAGGTTTAAGGACGATGCAAATAGGAATTTGTCAATAAATAATTGAAATAGACTGTTCTTGTGATGACAACCTATAAATAAAGTGCTGAAGCCATGGTGGGAGTAAGCATTCTTAGTGATGGAGAGGATGTGGGTCAGAAACCTGGTTCAAGATCAAATCCAAAAGTGGAGGTTTCAAACCATGTTCCTTCTAAGTAGCAAAATTGCACTGCAAATTGAAAGTCCCTGCAAAAAATGGTCCTTTAAAATCCCCCCAAATGCACAGTGAAGCAAAAAAGATCATGTGGTTAAAAGAAGCCACTTCTGCATTTAGTGTGGGAAAGAAAAGTACAGGGATGTTTATTACCGCAGACAGTTGCCAGTGAGATAAATAGCAGTGGTTAGGGAACTGCTTTTGGTGTGGTACAGAAAGCACTAGCTTTTTAATATTTGGTTGAACAAAATGTATTTTCATCCATTAGACAAATTAGTTGTTAATCAAACTTACTCTTTCCACGGATTTACATTTCCCTTTTCCTTTTCTTCCTTTCTTCAATAATAGCAATCTGGTGCAGATGATTGAAAATGCTCAGAAGGAACTTCAGAGACTGAGGTGAGAATTTTGAGTTGTGCTCTGTTTTATTTGTGTTTGTAATTGTTTGTTGTGCATGCCATTATTGCTGCTGCCCCTCGTGCATTGAGGGAATGGCAGCTGTTATGAGAAGGTTCAGAAATTTGCTTCTCAAATGCGAAAACATTCAACTGTCTGAGACATTTTATGATATGTTTAATCCTTTAGAGACCAAGATAGCAAATCATAGGATTGGTCCTAGATATCATACTGCTGTCAATTACTTGCATGAGTTATGGTTGCTTCACATTTTAAACATTATTCTATGATTCTATTGATGTGAACTAGATTGAAAAATTTGAAACCTCATGCCTAAACTTGATGATTGCCAGTTTATAACATGTATTCCAAGCACAGTCAGGTACTCCCCTGTAGATAAGATTAAAAATCACATACCAGATTATAGTCCAACAGGTTTATTTGGAAGCACTAGCTTTCAGAGCACTGCTCCTTTATCAGGTGGTTGTGGGCCCAACCACCAGCGCTCTGAAAGCTCGTGCTTCCGAATAAACCTGTTGGACTATAACTGGTGTTGTGTGATTTTTAACTTTGTCCACCCCAGTACAACACTGGCACCTCCAAATCACTGCTATCGTAGATAAGATTGATCGAACTCTTGTACTGTCTCACATCACAGTGGAAATTCCCTTCTCTGGAAGCCTCATTGTTTTCTTCTTTCTCTATCAAACATTTTCAGTCTGCAAACCCCATAGATATGTTGGCAGTTTTCTTGAAGTTTTTGTGTTGCAAAGAACGGTTCTTTTGTAATTAATTAATACAAATTGTGGATATGGGGATATGTATTAATTTAATGTCTAAGGGAAAAGAGCTATTAAAATGTTGATGCTTAAATTTTTACTACTTTGCCTTTGTACATGATTTTTCTCCTTCCTGCACTGAAGGTAGTGGTTATATGTAAGTGAAGTGTCTAATCTGGTCTTCAGTGTCTCATCCGTGTAACCATTGTTTACATTTGAGCATTACTGCTGAGGGTCAGCAGGTTGGTCATGGAGCTGTCACAGTTTGGACTCAACCTGTTCTCTCCCTGTTTTGCACTGTCCATTGTGTGGGCGGCACGGTGGCACAGTGGTTAGCACTGCTGCCTCACAGCGCCTGAGACCCGGGTTCAATTCCCGCCTCAGGTGACTGACTGTGTGGAGTTTGCACGTTCTCCCCGTGTCTGCGTGGGTTTCCTCCGGGTGCTCCGGTTTCCTCCCACAATCCAAAAGATGTGCAGGGCCAGGTGAATTGGCCATGCTAAATTGCCCGTAGTGTTAGGTAAGGGGTAAATGTAGGGGTATGGGTGGGTTTCGCTTCGGTGGGTCGGTGTGAACTTGTTGGGCCAAAGGGCCTGTTTCCACACTGTAATGTAATCTAATCTAAAAGATGTAATCTAATCTAATCTAATCAGGAGTCCCTGAATGGTGGTCAGGCATGAAAGCCCTCTTTGATTCTCCCTTCCTTCCCTGAGGAACATGATATTTATTTTATTTATGTTACAAACTTTGTGATTATGGATCCATCTCATACATAATTCCATTTGATTCAGGAAACAGATTCAAGATCTGAACTGGCTGAGGAAAAATGACCAGCTGGCTGCTGGCAATAAACTACGTGAAATGGAATCCAAGTGAGTAGATAGCATCGGATTAGAAAATGGCTATGATTGTTGAAAGAACAATGAGGGGTGAATTTGCTAGCTTAATGCTACCATTAATAATTGAACAGAATTTTATTTGTTTTTCAGTTCACAAAGTTCCAGACTAGCATAACTTTCATTCTCCTTCAGATTTGTTGATGACTAACATGACAACTAGTAACAAAAGTCACAAAATTTCAAACACTAGTGGATGTTGAGGCACTGACAGTGGTGAGGGACGGATTTCTGTATAGTAACTTACTTTATTAAATCTGAAAATTGATATATTCAGACATATCACTTCAAATTTTTCTCCCATGGAAACTGTCTAGAGGAGGTGGCAGTTTTAAAAATAAAATTTCCTGCAAGTCTGCTAATCTGGCAACACTGCATTCTTGGATGAGATGTGCCACTGCATACAGCTGGATTTATGGTAAAAACACACTGCTTTGAAATAAAATGGAGTTGAGGGGCCTGGTGAGCTTGTTTTGCCAATATACCTGGAACTGCACATGATTTGCACCTAGTCAGGTCAGGATCCATGCTGGGACCACTGTTGTATGTGATATACATAAATGATCTGGAGGCAGGAATAGGTGGTCTGATTAGCAAGGTTGCAGATATCACTAAGGTTGGTGGAGTAGCAGATAGTGGAGGGACTATCAGAGAATGTAGATAGATTTATTGGAGAGTCGGGCAGAGAAATGGCAAATGGAGTTCAATCCGGGCAAAGGTGAGGTAATGCAGTTTGGACGATCTAATTCAAGATCAAACTATACAGTAAATGGAAAATCCCTGGGGAAAGTTGCTGTGCGGAAGATCTGGGTGTTCAGGTCCATTGTACCCTGATGGTGGCAATGCAGATTGATAGCGTGGTCAGGAAAGCATACGTCATACTTTCCTTCATCAGATGGGATATTGAGTACAAGTGTTGGTAGGTCATGTTACAGTTGTATAGGACTTTGATTCGGCCACATTTGAAATACTACATACGGTTCTGGTCGTGACAATACCAGAAGGATGTGGATGCTTTGGAGAGGGTGCAGAGGAGGTACACCAGGATGTTGACTGGTATGGAGCTCGATATGAAGAGAGTTTTGTGGATTAGGATTATTTTCGTGAGATTTTCATGAAAAAGACAGAAGTTCAAGAGGGACCTGATTGAGGTCTACAAAATCATGAGAGGTATATACAGGATGGATAGCAGGAAGCTTTTTCCCCAGATAGGGGACTCATTTACTTGGGGTCACTCATTCAAGGTGAGTGGGGAAAAATTTAAGGGAGATATGCATGGAAAGTTCTTTACACAGAGGATGGTGGGTGCCTAGAATGCATTAACAACGGAGGTGTTAGAGCCGAGCATGATAGCATCGTTTGAGATGCTTGGAGGGCTGAAGGGCCTGTTCGTATGCTGTAATTTTCTTTGTTCTTTGTACTAGGACAGCAGAATATAAACAATATTTCAGAATATTCAATTGAGAAGGTATTAAAATGCAGCAAACCTTTCCTGTAGACTTGTCGTTGCCATTGTCCAAATAACTGCGGGAGGTAATCCACACTGAACTTGCAGACTTGATTGCTGCAGAATGAAATTCTGAAAAAATGGGGGAGAGGAGAAACCAGGATATGTAAAAGGGTGAAACTTGAACATTGTCAGTGCCCAAGTCATCGGATGTCATTTGTGTGGACAATTAAAAATAAACACTATGGCCACTTGATAGAAACTAGGGTGAGAGCAGAAGCATTTGAAACATGTTTTGAAACAAGCAAGAAATAAAAGTGAACAAATCCAGGCCAACATAGGAAGGACCCTGCTTTAGATTCATCAGTCGGTTGAAAATTAGGGTCAGCCTTCATCTATCAGTTTGAAGAGCAAGACCAGGTTTTTACCACAGCCGTTTAATTGTTACTCAATCGGAGTGAAACCAGAACTTCCAATGTCCAAACTCCCGTGAAGCAGAAGGAAACTACAGGGTAATATGTTTCAGGACAAGAGAGGACTGTGAAATTTTGAACTCTTAAGAACTAAATGCATGCAATCTTTTGTAATCACTTTTTTATCTGTGTGGGAGTGTGTTGGAATGGGTGCTGGTACATTTAGGTGTTGAGAAATGAACAGTAACTGTTTCTAAAGACCTAGTGCTCTTATCACTTGACTGTTAATCCAGAGACCCAGATAATGTTCTGGGGCCCTGGGTTTAAATTTCACTATGGGTGATGGTGGCTCATAAAATTTGAATTCAGTAAAGATCAGTAATGATAACCATTGTAAATTGTTGGAAAAAACCATCTGGCTCATTAATGTCCTTTAGGGAAGGTAACTGCCATCCTTAACTCCTTGCCACAAAGAGTTGTGAGAGTTTGTGTCTATTTAAGAGTGCGATAAATAGATTCTTGATCAGTAGGGAACTCAAAGATTATGAGGAAATCTCAGTATGGCTCAGCATAATCCTACTGAATGGCGTAGCAGGCTTGAGGGGCTTGCACCTGTTCCTGTCTCTTATGGTCTAATGGTGAACATTTTGGGTCCCCTGTCTAACAAAAGATATACTGGCATTGAAGGCAGTCCAGAGAATGCTTACTAGGTGTGGAGGGTCTGTGTTATGAGGAGAGATTGAGTAACTTGGATCTGTACTACTTAGATCAGAAGTAACACGACACCATGTTATAGTTCATTTGAAATCACGAGCTTTCGAAGTGCTGCTCCTTTGTCAGGTGAAGTGAAGAGTAGTTTATCGGCAGAGAGATCAAACAATCACACACATGGTATGAGTGGAGTGTTGACAAGCTGAGTAATAAGTCTCTGCAGGTGATCAAAAGTGTCAGATGGTGTGAGTAAAGTCAACGGCTGAATAGCAAATGAGGGGATGACCAAAAATCTGATTATTTGAGACAGAGAGAATTCCAAAAAAACAAAAATAAGGTGGTGCTGGAAACAAACCAAATGAGTGGAATAACATGAAAGATATAAGAATCCTATGCCAAGGCTCTAACCAAAGTAACAGCTAATCCAAAACTGTAGAAACTAATCAAGGTGGAGAGATCATAACAAATAATCAAGCTGATGTAGTCAAAACAGGACAATAAGGAAGATTTTACAGATACAGAACAGTATGGAGGGATTACATGTGATGTGACATGAATCCACCATCACGTTTGAGGCCGTCTTCATGGCTACAGAACTTGGCTGTCCGTTTCTGCTCAGTGATTCTGCATTGTTGTGTATCTTTACGGCAGCCTTGGAGGGCGCTTACCTGAAGATCAGAGGCTGAATGTCATTGACTGCTGAAGTGTTCCCTGACTGGGGGAAGAACATTCCTGCCTGCTGATTGTTGTTCGGTGTCCATTCATCCGTTGTTATTATGTCTGCATGGTCTTGCCAATATACCATGCCTTGGGGCATCCTTGCCTGCAGTGTAGGAGAGAGTCAACATTGGCCGAGTTGTATGAGTACTTGCTGTGCACCTGGTGGTGGGTGATGTTCCCACGTGATAAATGAGAGGCGGCCTTATTGAAATATATATGTTTTAGGGGATTTGACAAGGTATATGTGGAAAGTTTTTTTTTCCCCATTCTGGGAGTGTCTCGGATCAGAGGGCATAATCTTCAAATAAGGGGTTGGACATTTAAGACAGATAAGGGGTTTGCACTGCGGGTAGTGAGTTTGTGGAATTCTTCACTGCAGGGAACTGTTGAGGCTGATTTGTTAAGTGTATTCATGCCTGAGTCAGATTCTTAATCAGTAAGGGATTCGGGGGATATGGGATAAAGCAGGAAAGTGGAGTTAAGGAGTATCCGATGAGCCATGATTTCCTTGAATTACATGTCAGACTCACTGGGCTGAATTGCTTACTTCTGCTAGGTCTTCTGGCCAGAGGAAGATTTTGTTTTTAATGCAGTGAATATTTTGATCTTGCATGGATTGTCTGGAAAAATGCTGGCAAAAAATTTATAGTAACACTCCAAGAGTTATGTACTGAAAACTGTAAATGAAACTACACAACATTAATGAAGTAGACTTAACTAGATCGCTCTTTCAAAGAAATGGTGCAGCATGGTGACCTCATACTGTGCTGTATTATCCTATAAGCTATTAGTGAAAACTAAAAGAGAGGTAAATATTGATTAATGGAGCCATTGGTTTTACTTGAAGCCGTCGAGGAGTATGTGCTGTGCACCTCTGCAGGCCCGAAAGACACAACCTCCAACAGGCGAGAACCCAGGATGGGGCAAGTGCAGGTCCTATTGCTTATCAATACGAATGATTAGTGGCCTCCATCATCTGGAGTGTCTGACAAAATTAAAAATGATTTATCCCAGGAAGTGTTGATCAAAGTAATACTGTGGCGTTAACAGTTTGAAAACAGAAAAATTTGTAAGGAGCATTATAAGTGATAAGTTTTACCATGAAGTGAAAATATCTTGTTAGCATTGTTAAAGTAACAAAGCTTGGTAAGAAAATTGTTTAAGCACTGCATCTGATTCTGTTAACGATGGAAATGTATTAAGGCATAATTACAGTCAGTGGCATTCAGGGGAAAAGTTTGAATTCTTAAGGATGAGGCACTTAGAGGTACACACTAATTGGGTGGTTCACTCACCAGTGTGGGATAGTAACTCTGTACTTGTACTGTCTGTAAATGTATACCTCAAGGCCTATCTGCATTCTGAACTGGGATGGGATGCACTTGTACAGTTCCTGTAAATTGATAGACTCCAGTACATGATGACTGAGTTCAAAGCCATGGGAAATTAAATGCAAGCAGACCAGGTAGACAAGGCGGTTGTGGTGGGGGGCAAGTGTGTGGCTGTGGATCAAAATGAATACTGGAGGAGTGGGGAGGAATTGGAGGGAGGGAAGAAAAACACTTTTCAGGCTACAGAATAGATAATGTTTCTGGTTGCCTTAATGCTGTATTTAGAAAAGGTTGATGATGAGGTTATTCCAATGTGTGAACATTGTACGTGTGACTACACCTTGATACTGAATCTTCCTTAAGGTCAAGTTTAGTTTGCATTAAAACTATACAAGAACTGAACATCAGAAGCTGGGTAATTTTCACAAAACATAGTAGCAGCTTTAATTTCTCTCCAGAATCTTCTGGATTTGCTGCCCATTTGAACATTACTTTCACCATCTCTGTGCTGTGCTGAATATCGATAGTTTTCCAGAAATCTACAGGTGCTCCATCTGTGACCAGCAATATTTTAGTTCTAGGAGTATAAATCATTTCGAATTCAAGACATTACAAAGTGATGCCAACGGTCTGATTGTATACTGGATCCAGATGTCTGATAACCTTCAACTTTATAATTTCCAGTTTTATCACTTTAAACTGGTCCAGTGACCTTTTATGAAATTATTCTTGTTCGTGTATAGAAATGCACCTTGAACTGCTGGGAAAACAATGAAATGCGACTGCACCAAAGAAACAGAGTTCTCTTTGCACCAAGCGATGCACTGGCACCTTCCCTGGTTTGTAGGGGCAGAGAATCAACTTGTACGTTAAGATTCTGATGAAAGGTCACAGATCTGAAACTTGAATTCTGTTTCTACCTCCACATACTACTTGACCTGCTAAGGATTCCTAGCATTTCCTAGCATGGGATGGCACAACTGTGTTAGTTTGGCCATTTTTTCTTTTAGTGCCGTTTTTTTGCGGTGTGTGGTGCTGTTCTGTCCTATGGTGACGGCCTGTTCTATGGTCCAACGGAACAAGGACATGCCGCAACCCAAAGGACTAGCCACACTACCATACATCAAGAGCATTTCCGAACTGACAGCCAGACTACTGTGACCACTAGGACTCATAACAGCACAAAAACCAACAGCCACCCTCAGACAACAACTCACCAGAACGAAGGACCCGATAGCCAGCATGAGCAAAACCAATGTAGTGTACAAATTCCCATGCAAGGACTTTGCAAAACACTACATAGGACAAACAGGAAGACAGCTAACGATCCGCATCCATGAACACCAACTAGCCACGAAACGACACGACCAGCTATCCTTAGTAGCCACACACGCAGATGACAAGCAACATGAACTCGACTGGGACAACACTACTATTATTGGACAAGCCAAACAGAGAACAGCCAGAGAATTCCTAGAGGCATGGCACTCATCCACAGATTCAATCAATAAGCACATCGACCTGGACCCAATATACTGACCACTGCAACAGACAGCTGGAACTGACAACTGGAAGCGGCAGATTCAAACCACTATAGGATAGGATGTTCCAGCTGGACTTGTTTGCTCCAGCTGGACTTGTTGGCTCAATCTGTCCTCCTTTTCTTTTCCCCCCTGGCCTCCAGCAACTTGCAGAGTGGCCTCCTAGCATGGTGTGGTGATCCCAGGGCCCGATGCAGTGGTCTCCCATGGTGACCTGTGGACCTGGTGCAGCAGCCTCCCAGTATGGCAACCTAGCGGCCTGATGTAGTGGCCTACCCACCTATCGTAGCGACATCCCAGGACAGCCTTCCAGCGCAGCCTTCCAGCGCAGCATCCTCTCAGTCCGACATGATATCCTCGCCCTGGCATGGCGGTCTGAAGTGATATTCCAGCTTCATGATACTCAAATGTGCAGCCCAGAATAGTCTGGAGATAGGGCCATGTGTGGTCTGGAGGCTAGGTGCCAGTGTGGTCGGAGTTGGAAGACTGTTGTTCTGAACTTTTATTTCTGCAATGCTGGACATTCTATTTCTCTATTTTTTTAAGAACATGTAAGTAACGAAGTTGCACCTAGGTACCTTTGTATCAAAGTGGCGACATATAAACGTCTCACTATACTTGTTGAGTATATGTGACAATAAAAGCTCATTCTTCTTCTAATTTAGGAGGATGAGTGATGACCTATAGAAGCATGCATGATTCAAAAGGGTTTAACAGGGTAGACGTGAGAGGTTGTTTCCCCTGGCTGGGTCAACTACAGCATGAGTGCACAACCTCTGAATGAAGGGCTGATCATTTAGAAATGAAGAATTGCGAAGAGAAATTCCGTCACTCAAAGGATTGAGAGTCTTTCGAATAATCTCCCCCACAGGGATCTAGGCATTCAGTTGTTGAGTATATTCAAAGCTAAGATCAATAAACCTTTGGACGCTAAGGGTGCAGCAATCTCCACAGACTGATTAACTTTTTAAAATATGAATTTTCTAGTGCCCAATGGAAAAAAAAATTCATGTTTTAAGAATTTATAAGTAAACTAAAATTAATTCAGCAAACATTACTTAATAAGCAAGTAATATACCCAGTTAAAGAACATGACTTTTGCATGCACTAAGACAATTGAGATTTGCCTTACAATGTATTTGACTTGTAGGAGGTATGCAACATCCCAAAAGTCCACAGTTATTCCTATCTTCCAGCAAGCTCATTCCTCCCTAATATATTAGGCTGAACCTCCTGTTGTCCTTTGAAAGTCAGTTCACTCAGCTGGTACCTTTCAGAGCGAACATGCATCAGCATGGCCCATCTCGGCGAATCCTTGCTTCTTCATTTTCTAGGAATCTTGTTTATTCAGAAAACTACCTCTCTAGCACCCTGTTTGATGCTAACTTTGATAACAATAGTTGCTTTTCTTCTCCACAGGGCAGGAGTTACTTTTAGTTCCCTCTTTCTCATAAAGTAGCTGCCCTTTTACTGAGGGTCAATATGTCAAGATGTTAGAATTATCATTTGATGTCAGTTGGTTTCTTTTTATTTTGAGATTCAACCCATGTCACTCAGATCTCAAAGCTATGTCAAAGGTGAGGTATTTCTGAAATTCATAATAATTCCTTAAGTTAAAATGTGGAGGTGCCAGTGTTGGGTTGGGTTGGATTGGATAAAGTCAAAAATCACACAACTTCAAGTTATAGGCCAATGGACTTATTTTAAAGCACTAGCTTTCGGACCACTGCTCCTTCATCAGGTGCTAGTGAGAGAGGACAACCTGAGATACAGAATTTATAAGGAAAAGGTCAAAGGATCATGCAACTCATGCAAATGAATTGAACACACCTAAGATGGTTCCGAAATCTTTAATCAGCTAGCATGGAGGTGCAGGTTTCAATTGATTCATATTCAAATCCCCGAATTTCTTTCAAGTCACTACCCTAAGGCAGTGTGTGTGTTTGAGAGAGTGTGTGCACGAGTGTGAGGGAGTCTGAGATCTGAGAAAATATGTGAGTGTGTGTTTGTGTGTATAGTGTAGTGGGGTCACCTTTAGTGTGGCATGAACTCAAGATCCCAGTTGGGGCCATGCTCATTGGGTACTGAAACCTGGCTATCAGCCTCTGCTCGGCGACTGTGCATTGTTATGTTTCCCGAAGTCCTCCTTGAAGGGGCTTTACCCGAAGACTCGATGCTGAATGTCCTTGACCACTGAAGTGTTTCCCCCTGCTGGGAAGGAACATTCATGTCGAGCAATTGTTGCACGGTGTCTATTCATCCGTTGTTTTAGTGTCTGCATGGTTTTGCCATTATAATCATATTTGGGGGCATTCTTGCTTGCAGCATATGAGATAAACAATGTTGGCTGAGTCATATGAGTATCTGTCGTGCACATGGTGGTGTCCCACATGTAATGGTAGTATCATTACTTTGACATGTCATGCAGAGGCTGCCCTGACAGGGTTGTATTGTGTTGTGGTTGATGTTGTCCTGAAGCCTGGGTAATTTCCTGCAAACAATGGTCTGTTTAAGGTTCGGTGGTTGTTTAAAGGCAAGAAGTAGAGGCATAGGAAAGACCTTGGTGACGTGTTCATCGTCATCGATGATGTGTTGCAGGCTACGAAGAACATGGAGTGGTCCCTCCACACCCAGGAAGTATTGGACAATGAAGGGTACCCAATTGGTCATATCCTGCAGCTTTGCCTTCTGAGGAGGTCATTATGGTTTTTCACTATGGCACATCAGAACTGGCGTACACACACACACACACACACACACATCTGTGGGGTGAATTTGCATTTGCAAATACATTCTGTTTTTTTCAAAAAACGCACCATTTTTAGACCAGGAGCCATAAAATGGACTGTGAACTTTTGTTTTAAATTTACTTTTTATTGTTATGACTTCTGTCATTAACATAGGCACCATGGTAAGATGACTTGTACATTTCATTGTATTTTTCCTCTCAAAGTACACATGACAATATAAATTTTATATCTATACCTGTTTCTTTTGTTCTTTAAATGCTGTGAATCCTAGTGAAAACTATTTGAAGTTCATATTTTTGGTTTTACAAAATGGCCTCTTTAAAAATTGGCCTCTTTATTCAGCAACTGCAGTAGCACAGTTCGAGGCGGCAATGGACTTTTGAAGTACTGTTCTTACAGTACTTTCTTTATACACAGTTCTTATGTATATTAAAATTCTATCACTATGGTATTGCATTGTTTTATCTATTGTACACAAACGTTACGTGACTTCTGTCCTGGGGAAACAGGCAATAGTTAAACGTTGGTGGCTGTTACTTCTGATGGGATTAGAATGTCTGTCCAGGTCTGAGTTTGCATAATTAGGAGGTGTTAGTCTTTTTTGTCTTTTAAGTTAGTAAATGTTAGTTGAAGTACTTGACCTATATATGCTGTAAATAAGTTTGAATTTATGCATTTACTTAATAAAGGATATTAACCTGATTACTGCAGCAGGGTGGGGATCTTTGAGTACTATTTGCCAGTATGAGTTTCATTCATTTGTGCAATTTCACAGAAGTGCTGTTTTGATTGTAAGTTTAATATGTATTTAACAAGTATATTCTAGGTGAGGAAACCACTGTTTGATGTTCCGTAATCCAGTCTATTTTGTGATAGTAAAATGCACTACAAAAACCTGGTTTTATGAATGAATGAAAACGCATTAGTAAACAGAGCGAGTTAGTAAGGAATTATGAATGAATAGGAATGAGGTATTAGTGAATATAGTCAGCTGGTGAGTTAGTTAGTAAAGATACCTATAATACAATATGATGAAAAAGAATTGAATCAGAAAAGGGTCAAATTTAGACATGACCAGGTTAG
Organism: Chiloscyllium plagiosum; assembly: GCF_004010195.1. NCBI lineage: Eukaryota > Metazoa > Chordata > Chondrichthyes > Orectolobiformes > Hemiscylliidae > Chiloscyllium > Chiloscyllium plagiosum. The sequence goes on along the minus strand of NC_057735.1, from coordinate 43,113,262 downwards.
TATAGCAGGTTATTGCAGTGCACTGTTCATACCTTTCTGATCTGTATAATTCAGCAATAACAATGAATGTTGTCATTTCAGCTACTTAAACAATTTACAACTCCCTTCATTTTGTGTCATTTCAGCTGGGTCACATTAGTTAGCAAGAACTACGAGATCGAGAGAGCAATCGTCCAGCTCGAGGGTGAAATAAACAAGATGAAACAAGCACAAGGGGATGAAAACAAAGAAAATATTCGGCAGGACTTCTGAGAGTGGAGAAGCAACTTTTCCATTTTGTCCTGAGCACGCTGTCTTGAGAGTGGACACTCCTGTTTGTAAACTAGTTACAATGACCATGCAGGCAGGATTTTCTGTTTAAGAAAATGTGGTGTTGTATTTATTGTATTCTTTTTGTATTGAGTAGAGCAATATTCTGTGATACCAAGTGGCCCAGATTAGTTTCATTTGGACTACTGCCCTTCTCTTCTACACTGTCCAATATTAGGTGCATTTAGCAAGAAGAGATCGAATATCAATTGAAATTTCACATCGGTCTCGTTCTCAGGATAATTTAATTATTTGATGAAAAGTCTTAATCAGGTTTATATTCCTTTTTTATAGTGGCATATTTACAAATAAACAATTAAGAGTTAAATGTGCATGTTATTTGTTTATTTATCAGATTAAACGACTACATGTTTTTTAGCATTCTTTGTTTTAGTTAGGGTACCTAATCCTCTGGGAAAAGCCTTGGGTGTGCATTGATCAAAGTGCTTTTCAGACAGCCTGCACAATCCTATCGTCCTGTCAGTACTCTCAGTATGGATTGCCTTTTTCAAAAAGGTACATCAAGAACCATCACCCCACCCTAAAATATGCTCACTGAGAAACTGGAGCCCTTGATCTCAGGGGTCACCGTGCATATCGGATTGTACATAAATCTGGTTAGCCAGTCATGTTGACAGACCAAAAGTATGCGCTCTATGTATGAGATGGCCTATTCCATATTGATGAGTGCACAAACTCAGACAGCTGGGTTGACTCAGTAAATGTCGGGTAATTGTCAGCATCTTGAGAAGCTGCTTGTCACATTGGCCAAATTGGAACTGCATCATGGTCTTTTCAGTAACATTCTGGCCTGTAGTGAGCCGAGATAAGCTTCCTGCAGTGAGTAAACAGACTTTTGACAAGCTAGATCCCTTGGGACCATCTGAGCATTCTTGCCTTGAAGTAGAAGTATGAGATCAGGGTAATTTGCTGCCACTGTGCTTTGGAGAATTTCTTATCAGATTATTGTTAGGGAACACTTTTTCCCAATGGAGTGAGCTGATCTATTACTTAAGCTAAAACAACAGTTTGTTCTAGCACCTTTGCATGCTGTGTATATGGTCAAAGCTCTGTTTGAATCACTTGAATTATTTCCACCAGCTTATAGTTTTAAAATTTGCTCTAAGATAATTGTGTGTATTTGGGGTAGTGTGTTTGTCAGATATCCGCCATTCTTTGTAGCGTGTTTCCTATCTCTCCTTAGTAACTCTTTATTTCAGAGTTGAACTTGCAGCTCAGTACTTAATGCATGTAAATATTTATCTGGTGATGACTTTTAAACTGAAACACTAAGGAATGCAAAGCAGCACCAACATTGAAAAGGACAGCAGGCCAACCTTTTGCGGTTCCAGTATCCTAAAAAGCTTTACAACTAATGAAGTACTGATCCAACAACATCCATTTATGTAGTATCTTCAACTAGCGAAACATCCCAAGGTTCGTTACAGGCATGGATAACTAAAAAATACTGGTCTTCTGTTGCCAATGGGACAGAAAGATAGGTTTTAATGAGCATCTTAAAAGAGGATTGAGAGGTGGGAGGTTTAATGGGGGTGAATCTCCAGTCATTAGGACCAAGATAGCTGACCAAGCAGCCATTAATAGTGGGGTGGTTAAAATCAGGGATTGACACAGAATTCATGTTTGGAGGAGCTCAATGTTACAGGGTGTCAGAAGGTTGGTACTAACTCTACATGTTCTTTGTGCTGCCACTTGCTTGCTCGAGAAGTCTCCCCACCTGTACCAACAGTAATAGCTATCCTCCAATTTTCACCCTCCATTATACCCACCTCTGTCTCACTCCAGGATGAAATCTCCCACAATAGGGTGACCGATTCCGGACCGATGGTGTGCTGCTCACCTGGAATGAGGAGAGGATCCTGACTCCTGACTGCCCTGAACAAATCTGGATGGTATCAGAAGCCACACTTGACTTATTGTCCTGGGATCCTCTGAATGAGGCTATGTGCCTTGACTTGATTAGGGCTCCTGACAACTATGACCAGCTTCCCGGCTTTGTGTCGGTTTTAATCAGCAAAGCAAGACTGCCTTACGTAATATGAGCCTGGATTCTCTGGCTGAGGGGGTTGAAGTGGGGAAAAAAAAGTAAGGCAACTCACAGTAGAAATTGCTGTAACCATCCAGGTAGGCTCAGAGTGAGTGAGAACTAGGTGAACAGAAAGAGCCTGGAGATCCAACCTGGTTCAGTCCATTAGCTACAGGTGTGACACTGACTGCATATTGTCTTTTCTGCAGCATTAGATTCCCTACAGTATGGAAACAGGCCAACAAATCCACACCAACCCACCCAGACCCATTCCCCTAACCTATATTTACCCTTGACTGTGGGCAATTTAAGCATGAAAATGCCCTGAAGAAGGGCTTATGCCCGAAACGTCGATTCTCCTGTTCCCTGGATGCTGCCTGACCTGCTGCACTTTTCCAGCAACACATTTTCAGCTCTGATCTCCAGCATCTGCAGACCTCACTTTCTCCCCAATTTAAGCATAGCCATTTCACCTAACTTGCCCATCTTTAGACTGTGGGAGGAAACCGGAGCACCTGGACAAAACCCACGCAGACACTGGGAGAATGTACATACTCGACACAGACAGTCGCCCGAGGTGGGAACTTGAGTCCGTGGCACTGAGAGGCAGCAATGCTAACCACTGAGCCAACGTGTCGCCCCACAATGGTTGTTGCTGGTACAGCATTGAAATGCAGAAAAGTGCAAGTGAATGTCACCTGCTCTTATAAGGGTCCTTTAAAGTTGATACATGTCAGATTCCAGCGTCTGTGGATGTGGGGTGAATGTGGCTGGTGCCTGTGGTGTGTGCCCTGAAATACTAGTGCCCTGTGTCCAGCTTGCTGGTAGTTTGGAGTAACCTGTCTCTGGTTTCCATGTTGTGGTTTTCCCAATTTCTTCAGTTGGAATACTAATGAGGTAGTTGACCTGTCAACAAGAACCTTAACAAGCCTTCATTGCTATCAGTTGGAAACAGACCACTCTCCAGTGGAAATCTTGCCATGGCATTTGTTAACAGTGGAAAAGATGTTCTTGAAGGAACAATTACTGCAGATGCTGGAATCTACTGAAAACAACAAATGCTGGAGATCACAGCAGAGCAGACAGCAACTATGGAGAGACAGTAACGTTTCAATTCGAGATGACTCTTCATCAGAGCTGATCGTGACATTGTAATCCTCACCTGTCATCCGATGCTGCTACACATCTCACCGTTGTGCACATTACTCTGACCTCTAGTAGGTTTCATCTTTGTTTTTCAAACAGTCCTTTTACCATTTCAGGCCACAATCAAAATTACAGATGAAGTTTTTTAAAAAAGGTCTTTGCAGTTTTGTAACCTTGTAAATCTTAAATGAAAATTCAAATTTAAAAAATATTCCTGGAATTATACAAACCCTAGCAGGTCATCTTGATGACACTGAACTTCATGTGACTTTGCTGTCCGATTGGTGGGGCAGTGTTGCTTGTTGTCAGAGCCTCTGCAAGCTCCTTCCATGCCAAGAGGTTAACCATTTTAAGATGCCCTCCGCTTATTGTTACCAATAAGTTGTTGACCTTTAACTTAGACATCATTGAGAAATATGTTCATGTTTTATTCACCTAAGGTTGTGACACCTGAACAATAGTGTACATATAGCACCTTTGATGCTTTGTAGCCTTCATAGGAACGTCAAAGGATTATTACATTATGGCACCAAGCCACAGATGAAGATATTAATCTGTGTTTAAATGCTCAGTCAACGGGATAGGTTTTAGAACTGCCTAGAAGAAGGAAACCAAATTAGAGACCGGGAGGTATATGGAGGGAATTACAATGTTTGGGGGCTAGGTAACTGAAGACACAGCCATCAATGGTGGACCAATTAAAGTTGGAACTATACATGTGACGGTAGAATTAGAGGAGCATAGATACTGTTGAAGATTGTGTAGTTGGAGGAGATTACAGAAACAGAGTGGTGAGAGGCTGTGGAGGGATTTGAGAAAGAACGAAAATGTTAAAAATCAAGTTGTTGGTTGACATGGAGACAATTTAGATCAGCAAGTACAAGAGTGATAGGGAACAGAACTTGCTCTGTTAACATATGGGCAGCAGAGGTTTGGATGACCTTAAGTTTGTGGAGGTTAAACGTGGGGGATAGCCTGGAATTCACTAAAACCACCATGTCTGAAGGTAACAGAGGCATGGATGAGGATTTCGGAAGCATGGGTTGAGATGGGATGAAGTCAATCATCATTACAGATGTGGAAATAGGCAGTCTTTGTGACAGATTGGATATGAGTTTGGAAACTTGTCACAGAATCAAATAAGATACTAAGATTGTGAACAGCCTATGAATCTTTACAGGGAAAGAGAACAGACTGTGAGAGTGGGGACCATAAATCACGGCATCTGTCTTTCTAATATTTAACTGGAGGAAATTTCTGCTCCTTAATTGCTGGACTTCAGAAAAGTGGTCTGGTAATGGAAACAATCTGGGAATTTTTAGTGAGTTATTGGGTGTGCACAACTATTTTCTTTGCTATAAGCAAGTTTATAAAAAAAACGCAAATGTTTTGAAAATAAACTGATTTGCTTAGCTTGTCTTTTTAAAATGCCCAAAACGCTTTCTTGTATATTTTAAAGTTTGGAAAAGCTTTTAATATAAATACTTCAAAGTTTGCTAGTTATTAAAAGTTTACACAAGCTTTAAACATAAATGTATTTTAAAACTGAAAGAAGTTTTAGAAAGTATGCAGAAATGTTTAAAAATAGTTAAAATTATATCAGAGTTTTTTTTTAATCCTTTGGTCATCGGTCCTCTTTTGTGGATCAGTGACTGATAATGCTCTTGTGAAGTAACTTAGACATTTATGTCAAAGGGGCTAAATAATACATATGCAATCGTATTGAAGGCAAAGACTAGCTTGAAGGATGAACACATTCTAGAGCATTGGAAGCTGCTCTGAAATGGCTCAGTTCCAACTTGTCTGCAGTCTGCAATCCTACTGAGGGGATTTATCTACACCACCACCACAGATAAATTCTTAACTTCCATGAGGAATAGCTTCTAAACTGAAATGATATGGAAGTAAATGTGGCTACTTACCAAAATATGACTTCTGCATATGTATTTGCATTTCACTAGTATGACATTAATAGTAATACCATTAAAATCATTCAAATTAACACAACTGATAATGGAGGAATTTGCATTTTATAAGGCCGTTATGGAAATCGAAACATATGCATGATTTATCTCATAAACCACAAGAATTTGCAATAAAGCGAAGGAAACCTTTTAAGATTTGGCATCACAAAAGGGTAGTCCTTCACTTGGCTTATAAAGTCAAACTAGTAGTATGGTTCCTGTCAGAAACCAACCATTTTGTTTGGACATTTTTAGTGAGTTATTGGTATGGACCATAATTACATGCTACTTTTATGTTCAAGATTATGCTCAAAGTTAAATTTATAAGACAGCCATGTGCTGAGATGCTGACTGGGATTCAAATATGATACCTTTCGGGATTGCTTGAGGCAATGGAGGCTTGAAAACAATACATTAGGAACTGGAATATTCTTTATTTACAATGTCTTCATTGGGATGGGACAGTAATGGAATTGGGATGGCATGTGGGAGCAGCAGTGGGCTGCTTTCAGATAAATTAGCTGCTTAACTGGCCGGTCCCTGGTCGAGGACAGTGCCACAGAACAGGGCAACACATGACTCTGTACAGTTTAGTGAGGACACTAGAACCAGCAAGGAAAAGCAGACTTGGTTGATATTCAAGATACCAGGATACAGTAAGTGTCTTGGGGTAGTCTGCTGCTTTGTGCTATTTTTGTTTTTGAAAGAATTTTGCAATTCACTACAACTATTACCATTGCTCATTCAGTTAACAATTGTAAAACAAACTGGGTTGCTGATTTATGTTCAGTCTCATCTCACTGCAGTATTATTTAATCAATGTTTTAAAATATTGGAGCAGCTCACTAGAGTATCCAGCTTCTATAACAAGAGGTTTCTATTGTTACTGCTTCCCTGAATCAAATTATCATATGGCTAGATATCGAGACCTAAAATATGCCCCTGAAATGCTGCCTGTGGAGTCTGCATTTTTGAGAGAGACCGGAGGGTCTCAATCCACAAGGAGTCTTCAAATAGTATCTGACCGGGCCTTCTGGATACTGGCGTTAATTGTAGTTGGCTGGCCACTCCCTCTATCTTCTCTGTAAACAGTAATGAAAGGATTTCAATTTCAGTGCTTGAATTTAATCAGTGCTTGGACAGGCATGCGAAATAGGATGCTCATTTTCTCTCTGCAGTATAATTCGGATTGTTGATTTATGTATGTGCGTATGTATTAACCTACTTTCTAATCTTCCTGCTCAGTGATGTTATTATGTACCTCAGACATAGGTGGGATTCAGATTTATATTTGAAGTTCCTGAATATTTGTTTTAGCTGTCAACAATATAATTACATTCTGCATTCTTAGTATATTGATAAAGTACTTTACGTTGCCACTTAACCAAGAACAGTGGCTCATCGTTATCTCACCTGACCGATTAGTCATGCTCGAATCTCAAGAGGTAGTGGTATAGTGGTAATGTCACTGGACTCATAATATAGAACCCCAGGTGAATGTTGTGGGATATGGGGTCAAATCTCATCATGACAGGTGGTGACATTTGAATTCAGCAAAAATCTGGAATAAAGCACAATAGGGTTTTGTTGACTGGTGTAAAAATCCATCTGGTTCACTATGTCCTTGCAGGAAGAAATTTGCCATTCTAACCTGGTCTGGCCTGCATGTGACTCAAGACCTATAGTAATGTAGTTAAAAGGGCAGTTAAGAGTTTGGGCAATAAATGATGGTCCAGCCAGGGATACCCAAATCTTGTGAATAAATAAACAAGTTGGTATCATAACCAACTCATGTTTTCTGAAATCAAATTTAATGACCAATGCAAGATTAAAGTTACAATGTGGATCTGAATTACTTCTTTACCAAACAGCACACAAACTAGAACCTTCACACTGTTGATACCATACCAAAGCATGTTATGAAGCAAAGATTTTTCAGAATTGGAGCCTGATGATTTGAACACAGTGAAAGTTTGGACCAATTGTTAACTTTTGTGGATAAAATTTGTTAAAATTATTTAGTAACTGCACATAAGGTGGTCAGATTTTGACAGACTTAGAAAGACTGAGGATAGTACAACGCAAAAGTACATAATGGAATTTGCAAATTGGCAAGACTACAAAAGTTTAATTTGAAAATTCGCCATTTGGTGCTGGTCTTTAAATTTCAAGTAAAGACAGACTTCCATTTTAAGGAGTTAAGTTTGCAGATAAACAGAACAAATGTCAAAAGCACTAAAGATTCGTGAGAAAGCATTCCTTCCCAGCAGCATTGCAGCACAAAGAGGGTGGATGATCGGTCATGTGACAGAACATAGAGAATATAATGTTAACAAAGGTGAGACTGTCTAGGTAGAAATCACAGGTGACAGCATGAATAGAGAAATGAAGACATGTGCTATTGATAATTTTGAAGCAAAGAGAATTTGGAATTTACAATAACTGAAAGAACTCCAGAAATGCTCAGGATGTAGTCAATCAATGCTTCAGCTGTGATTCAATCTATCAATACACCACCAACTACCCCAAACAATGGAATAAAGTACTTGAAACTAAACATGAACTGGAAGATTCAGAGGAACACAATGGAGATACAAATCAAAGAAAGGGCACTGTATTGTTCACAGGAAGTTTGTACCACCGATGCTTGCATCACTGGATTGAGTCTTTCAATTGTGCAATATTGGACAGTGTGTCTAGTGGGGAGAGGAGGCTGGCTAAAATGCTACTAGACTGCATAAAAAGGATTGGGACAAAGTCAGGAAATTTGAGAGTTCCACCAGCTTCAAATCTGGGAATGTTAGTGCATTTAAATATTTGAAAAAGAGTGGTCATTCCTTGTAAAGAGGACAGAAGCAATCATTTTATTCGCATAATGTAGTGTCCATTGAAATATCCTTGTTATTAAGTAAACTACCAATGAAGAACACATAGAGGGAACAGGATATAGACAATGACAATGCTATTGCATTTGGAAAATCTGTGAATTTGCAATTTACACAACTGGGATACAACTGTACTCCTGTAATAGAACATAACCTCTCTGCTAAAGAAATTTTAAAAAGCGTTATTGACAAAAGGAGGTAGGAATTTTGAAGACAAAATGTCAATTGTATCAAAATTGCAAAGACAATTTGCTTATCTGTCCTCTAAAAGATTAAATGTTTTCGTAAAGGATGCAGGAATCACATGGGAAGTATGCTCAGCTCAAAAAAGAGATGTGATAGATGTGAGTTTTGTAGGAAATATGGAGAGATTTCACTGAAGTAGTGGCAATGAACTTAAAAATATAGGATAAAGAAATAAACTTTTTCTTTATACATTTTATAGATTTAGCAACCAGATTGTGTCAGTTAATAATAAAATATAGTAAAAACAAGAAAATAATTGTGGATAAGGTGATGGAAAAGTGGATAGGAACTGGATTTGAACTATGAACAAAATATTTCAGTGATAGTTGGGCAGAGAGGGTATAGCTTGTTAATGACAAGTTTAGAGATATTTATGAATATAAATGTGATTGTTATGAATACAACAGCAGGAAGTCCTTTTAGCAATAATATGTTAAAAGAACTATGCTGTAAATAGACAAAATGATTCATAAAAGTTTGGCAGATCAGCAAGACTGTAAGTCATTGTCTACACTAGCGTGGGCTGTACATTCTCAGAATTTGTTGCAGATGGTTGGAAGATGTAATCCATATGAGTTAGTTTTTGGTAGGAATCCTGATTTCCATCAGAAAGCCCAATGGAAAGTAATGTCAGTCATGGAGATATTTATTATAATAATGGTTTAAAGAGAAGAGAGACCAGGGAAGGTTATCAGTAAAGGTGGGAAAATATTTACCTTCCAAGGATGCTTATTAGAGTTTAAAATTTTGCAGCTTCTGAAGGAGTTACATCACATAATCAGGAGGGGTTGTTACGTTTCAAGAAGGACCAGGAAGCTGAAGTGTTTAAGGTTTTCCTGCCCAATATGGCCATTATGTATATGTTTAGACTCTTAAAGTCCATATTGGAAAAAGAAATCTTTGCATTTTAATCTATGAAGAAAAAAATGTACTATGATGTCATTTTGTGTGTTTATTTGTTTATTAGGTCGTGCTTGTCTTAGATCAGAAGTTTTGGCTTTGAGTCCCACTCGAGGACTTGATGGCCAAGAAAGGTATATTCATGACCTGGTTTTGGGGTAAGGCTCAAAAGGTACATCCTTCCAACGTAGAGGCGATGGGTGCGGAGCAAATAGGCAAGTCAGAGGACCTCTTCATGAGTATGCTTCTGGGACTAGCCAACTTGGCTATTAACAGACACAGGCAATTGGCAGTGGTGGGGTTCATAGGTGCTGTCTACCAGTCCCTCTTCCCTGGCTGTGGGCCTCAGGTCCAGTATTAAATGATAAGGAGAGCCCAAGCCATGGTATCACACATACTTCCTAGCTGCTGGACAAGGATTTACACTCACGAGGGCTGCTATCCTATCCTAATAGCTTTTAGGTTTAAAGCTTGAGGTTAATTTTTTATCAGTGACTGTTTAGCTGGAGAAATGGGGACCTCTGTGGTTTTGCAGAATCACCCATTCATTAGGTCCTTCCGGGAAGTAACTGATACAGTGTTCTCCAGAGTCTATTTCTTCATTTTATAACCTTTTACCAGTCAAATAACTGGGGAACCAGGATTCTCAGCCATTACTGCCTTCTTGCAGGTGCCAACTGCTATTGGTCATACCCACATAACTTTCAGAGTGTTTGTCACCAAATAGCAGTGTTCATGATTCCACTATTTTAATGTTAAATTGATTTGTGACAATAGCAGTCATATTTCTGTGTTCTGGTATACATCCAGGGGGCTGCCATGATCTGTATATACTGGAGCATTGATGGGTCCTAATCTCTTTCCAAGGATTCTTGGATCATACAAGGATTATTGCTGGTAGACAAAAGCTACTTTTCCAGCCATGCGTGCTCTAAGAAATGACCAAACTGCTGCAGAGCAAAGGTACAACACTGCTGACAATTTGACCAGAGCCACTGACAAATGGGGTGGTTCCAGTGCCTGGACAAATCAGGTTCAGCGATGCAGTACAGCGCAGGCACAGCAGGTGTCTTGCATTGATGTGGTGCACTTTTTCCTTCACAATCTCAGTTGCCAAAGGAGGGAACATGTTGAATAATAAGGACATGAGGGAAAGATAGAACTCCTCTGAGGAGGAAGATAAAAATTCTGTTATGACCTATGAGGAGCATCAATACGGAGCAAGGGACACTGTTCAGAGAGTCTGAAAGGACAAAGGAAATCCAATAGCCAGACATTTCCTGGATTGAAACATTTCATTTGCAAGTTCTAATGCCATTTTTGAATTCAACCCTTTGCTTTATACCTTATCCCAATGGTTTCAGTTGGTACAGCTGGTTATTATGTCATTAATGAAAAGGTCAGAATTGGATCTAATGTGAATCTAGTAGCCTCACCTCTATAAAAAGAAACTAAAGAACCTGCAACATTTCCCCTTGAACATCTTTAGCAGTAAAACAACGATAAAACAGTGACAAATTCCATTAAATCACTTTGCTGCACATTGGCTGAAATATGTTCCTTGTACCTCAGAGATATGCGAGTGATTTCAGGGAATTAACTCCCTTTTAAGGACTGCCAGGTTGTAACTAATCTCAGAATGTTTCTTATGAGAGACTGGCCTCCAATGTTTCACACTGCAATGAGATTGCACTGGTCTTTTCCTGTGCCCCAGAATCCTGAGTGTTCAGACTGCAATGCACTATGATTTATGCACTTCTTCACTAGAGACCATTACACAATGAGTAATAATGAGCATTTTGGCCATTTGCCATCTCACTGACTTTAAAGACACAGCATTTCATTAAGAAGAACAGGGATAAGATAAACCCTTCCCATGTGAAACTTTTAGAAATGACATGCATATCGCCACCGAAGTGGAGTGAAGCTTACAATTGATGAGTAAGAAAGTTAATTTTTTTATAGATTTAGTGGATGTAGGTTTGCTCACCGAGCTTGAAGGTTCATTTCGTCACCCTACTAGGTAACATCTTCAGTGGGCCTCAGGCGAAGCACTGCTGAAAATTCCTACTTTATATGTTTGGGTTTCTTTGGGTTAGTGATGTCATTTCCTGTGGTGATGTTATTTCCTGTGTCGAAGTTACTTCTAGTTCCTTTTCTCAGGGGGTGGTAGATGGGGTCTAACTCGATGTGTTTGTTGATTGAGTTCCGGTTGAATGTCATGCTGCTAGGAATTCTCTTGTGTGTCTTTGTTTGGCTTGTGCTAGGCTGGATGTGTTGTCTCAGTCGAAGTACCTACGCCAAGGACTCTATCAACAAACACATTGAGTTAGACCCCATCTACCATCCCCTAAGAAAAGGAACAGGAAGTGACTTCACCACAGGAAATGGCATCACCCAACCCAAAGAAACCCAAACATATAAATGGAAAGCAGGAATTTTCAACAGTGCTTCGCCTGAGGCCCACTGAAGATGTTACCTAGTAGGGTGATGAAATGTCTGGAAATGAACTTTCGAGCTCAGTGAGCAAATCTACATCCAAAATCTCAACCTGAGCTACAAATCTTCTCAAAACTCGTTGTAGATTTAGTTTTATTTATAGCTTGAAGTTGGCTTATAACTATGTGATGGATGTGAGATGGATGTAATACACCAGCCTCCTTGCTGAGTTATGTTTGCAGAGGCAGTGTTAAGATGAGTGACAGCCCTATGAGTGTGAAGTCACAGAGAGAAAATGGTGCCAGTATGCAGTAGATCATTCACCTTCTGGTGGCTTTGCTGGCCTCCTGATGAGGTCATCTGGGCTGAGGACTAATGTCTGCTCAGTGACCCCACTCAGTAGCACCCGGAGGGCAGGTCTGTAAATATTGAGGCCAGTTTGTCTTTATTCAAGTCCATTGCTAGGGGTGACCACTGCAAGCTGAGGGTCATTTCCTGGCTTGCAGGTTTTGACTTGGTATCCAGCTGTTTTTTTTTAAATACTGCATTACAGCCACTGAACTCAGAAGGTCTTGACAGTGGCAAGAACACTCCAAGTGATTTGCATGGTACCTCACATAACAACTCAATTGCACAGATAGTGAGACATGGAGCCCTGTCCCATAGCAGATATAAGAGGAACAGGAAAATTGACATTTCGGACAAAAGCCCTTCATCAGGAATGAGGCCTCGGATGTTGCCTGACCCGCTGTGCTTTTCCAGCACCACACTCTTGACTCTAATCTGCAGTCCCCACTTTCGCATAGCAGATATAACACCATCTAACACTCCCTGCCATTATTTAAGTTCAAGTAGGAACATTGCAGGCACAATTACTGGGAACATACCATAACATCTGTGCACCAATTACTGTCCTTGAAAAGCAGGATTGAGAGAATCAATGGATTTGGATAATGAAAGCCTTTGTGTGGTTCTGTTCAGAAAGCTGACTGACATTTACAAATGGATGTACTTAAGTGAGGGAGGAGGTTCAGTGCAAGGTCACTTTAATGTATAACAATTTTAGTCAGATTTGGAGAACAGTTTTTGGTAGCTATGCTCCCTCTGATATTTTACAGGGACAAAAGATATAAAAAGCAATCAGACTCAAGGAGCTAAGCCACAATGTTAACGAAAGATGTTAAATTAGCACTCACTTAGCATGCAGATGGCCAACATCTAGCTGTATCCTTTGTATGTGATTGGGTGAAACTTAATGAGGAAGTTCCGAAATGAGTTTATTAGATACTGATATAAATTATTTTCATTGGTCAGCAAGCAACAGGAACTGAGTCACTTTAAGGAATCGGGTCAGAGAAGCAGGATCTAAAATTTGAAGTCTTATAATGGAGACTTTAATCTTTTTTTAAAAATATATTTTTATTGAAAAAATAGATTTTTAAAATATTACAACAAATACAAGACAATACAATTCAAAACAATGCAAAAAAAAACACAAAAAGAAGTTTAAAAAACCCAACCGTCCTCATGTACAAATGTATTGTGGGATATAGGTAAAGTAGTGTTACTTCTGCAATCATCATTGCTTATGCAAGATAAATGCACTCACGCCAGTGTATAATTGTTTCAACCAAGAGCTGAGTCAACAAGAATGAAAACTATGTGAAGGAAATATATAATTGTTTTTGTATTAGCTAAAATGTGCATTCAAAAATGAAACGTGCCTGCAAACAAAGGTAGATGTTACAGATAAATAGATAAGGTGCTGTGAGGATGTAGGTTAAGCCAGATATGCTTGTACAAGCAGTAGTTATAAGCATCTGTTTCCTACTTCTCCAAAAACACAAAAACAAACCCCAATTAAAAGGTCATAAGGATCAATATGGTTGAGGAAAGGGAGGAAATGTCACAAGTAGGGGAAATAGATAGTAGTGAAGGAGGATATACCTAACAATGGACCACAGCAGGATGTGGTGAAATGGCCGAGTAAAACTTGTACTTTGTTATGCACAAGGCCGGATAAGACAGGAGATAAACAATAGTAATGGGCACCGGGTTTGGAGTAGTGAATCCTATATAAGATATGTACTTGCTAAACTCTGCGTGCCCTATTCCAGGCACCACGCTTGCTAGTGTATAATAAACATACTGATTGCTTCAGATCTTGTCTCGGACTGAAATTATTGTAGTGAGTGAGCTTCGTTTCTCACAGTATAAATACAGATCGAAAAATATATAATAAAAAACCCAACTAACTATTTAACTAAATAAATAATAACCAGCAATAAGCTAATAGATAGTAATAACTCAACTTAGCCAAACAAGGCACTCATATGTTCACAATTCCTCTTCCCTGGATATTGGACTCATAAAACACAATAGTTACAGCTATATAAAAAGCCCTTAGTAGTGTGGCAGATAAATCTGTACCCAGATATTCCAAAAATGGTTGCAATGTCTTATAAAGATTCTCATTTTTGTGGTGTACCATACTTGTGAGAAAATCCAAGGGGTATGCTCCATAACAAGCTTCAGCCACCAACAGGCCCAAGGGGTTTTCAGATACCCAACCGAGAAAAATATTCTTTCATGCGCAGAGAGGATATTGAAAATTTTTTTCTTATGCGCATCTGCAGGGAAAACACTGGGCATGCCCAGAAGAAGAGAAATCAGGTCCTTCTCCACCCTTACACCTAAAATTCTCCCCATTGTACCTGCCACACCGCTCCAGTATGTTTGAAGCCTGCCACAGGACCAGAGACAATGGGTAAGAGTGCCCGTACAGACCTTCTACTGGGGACATGTTGAAGATACACCTGGTTTAAATTTTGATAAATGGTCCAGAGCCAAGTGGGCTCTATGGAGAATCTTCAACTGTAAAGCATGGGTCCTATTGCAAATTGATATCTTTCTTTCATGCCTCTGAGGAGACTTCAACACCTAGCTCTCTCCCCCACACCCTGCAGAGTCGATCGAACTCATCTAAGGGGACACACCCCAATTGATGATATAAAGTGCTGACAGAAAGTATACCCTTAGCACTGAGCACCCTCCTCTCTATGTCAGATTTGTAGGGATCAGTCAAAAGTGAAAAAAAAGAAAGAGGTTCCTGTTAGATAGTTCATATTTCCGTGCTAACTGATCAAAGGACATCTTTGTGTCTGGCTCAAATAAATCGCCCATGCAAGCCACATCCCTAGCTGCCCCACGTTTAAATCTTGAATCTATCATTCCCGGTTGAAAACCCGACATACCCACTATAGGCGTAAAAGAAGATGCTTGGCCAATATTGCCTTCCCTCTGTCGAATTGCCCTCCATGCTTTAACAATATTGATAACTATTGGCTTATGGTAATATTCCCTAACGTTCCTCATTTTGTCCAGAAATAGATACTGGTAAGAGGGCACATTGCCTGGGAGGCTTCGATATCTAACCATATTGAAAAAGAGACCCCCAGGCCCAATCACTCACGTCAGATAAAAGCGAACTTAGTTGGTAGCTTTTAACGTCCAGAAGGTCCACTTCCTGCAACCTGTGAGGCACCTGCAGTTTGGCTGATTTAATGAAGGGCTGCTTACAATGCCAAGTAAAGTAGCTGAACCAGCCGTCCAGTCTCCCGAATGTTTACTTTTTGAAAATCAAGGGGAGCATCCGTATAGAGTATAATAAACGGGAATGAGCGCTATTCGACCCAACCACAAGACCGGAAGCGCCTCCCACCTTTGAAGGTCTTGTTTGATCGTGTCAAATGATTGAACATAATTGACTTTGAATAGCCGATCCAGAACTGGAGTAATGAATATGCTCAAATACACAAAACCCTCCCTGTGACCACTTAAATGGGAATCAATATTCGCCCTCAAGACCTAGCACCTTTGTAGGACCACCCATCATAGCCTCTGATTTTGCAAGATTAATCTTGTACCCCAAAAAGGCACAAAATGCGCAGATGCATTGTGTTGGACGAGGCTCCGAAACTGCTGGATTTGACAAAAAAATTAGGGCATCGTCCGCGTACAACAAAATCTTATGTAATTTTGACCCCATTTCTGGAGGCCAAATATTGGGACGCCTATGAATGTCCTCCATCAACGATTCAATCACCAACATCAAAAGGAGATAGCCCTGCTCCTAAAAATGTTAAGCTTGCTTGATCATACCCCATTGGTGATAACCGCAGTGAGAGGGCCACTGTAGAGAACCTTTACCCAACTTATAAAGACTTCGCCCAAGCCAAACCGCTCCAGAGTATAGAAAAGGTACAGCCACTCAATTCGGTCAAATGCCTTCCCTGCATCTAGTCGCTGTATTAACTGCTGTTGACATGCTTGAATTACATTAAGCAGCCTCTTAACATTATTGGAGGATCTGCGACCCTTTATGAAGCCCGTCTGGTGTTCTTTAGCAATAGAAGGTAACACAGCCTCCAGCCTTAATGCGAGAAAGTTAGGGAGGATTTTAAAGTCCAATTTAAGAGTGAAATGGGTCTGTACAAAGTGCAGTCCTTCAGGACTTTCCCTTTTTTAAGAATAAGCGAAATATTGGCCTCTCTCAGAGATGGCAGGAGACAATCATGACTGTATGAGTCATTAAACATGTTGAGCATCGGTCCCAGCAGTATGTTTATAAATTCCTTATAGAATTCACTGGGAAGTTTGTCAGGACCAGACACCTTTCCATTCTGAAGCTGCCTCACAGCTTCCTGCACCTCTTGCTCTGATAATGGGGCATTGAGAAAGGACTCTTGTTCAGGGTCACGCCCGAGAGCTCCAGATCCTGAAGAAAAGATTCCATTTTGGCCTGCCCCTCCTCACAACCCTCAGTTGGTATAATTCAGAGTAAAATCTCTGGAATGCTCCATTAATCTTTTTGGAGTCACATGTTAATTTCCCAGACCCTTTCCTAATTGCCACAATGGCTTGAGGGGCGCTCCTTTTCCTTTCGCGATATGCTAAGTATTTGCCTGGCCTTCACCATGTTCAAATAACCTATGCTTTGCAAAAGCAAGCTCCTTCTTTGCTGTCTGTGTGAGCACAGATTTCCTTCATTGGTCAGAGTATTGAGTACAGGGGTTGGGAGGTTATGCTGCAGCTGTACAGGATATTGGTTAGGCCACTGTCAGAATATTGTGTGCAATTCTGGTCTCCTTCCTATCGGAAAGATTAGATTAGTTCCCTTACAGTGCAGAAACAGGCCCTTTGACCTAACAAGTTCACACTGACCCTCCAAAGAGTAACCCACCCAGACCCATTCCCCTACTCATGCATCTATCACTATGGGCAATTTTACTTGGGCCAATCCACCTAACCTGCACATCTTTGGATTGTGGGAGGAAACCTACACAGACATGGGGAGAATGTGCAAACTCCACACAGACAGTCACCCAAGGCTGGAATTGAACCTGGTTCCCTAGCGCTGCGAGACAGCAGTGCTAACCACTGAGCCACCATGCCGCCCATAAGATGTTTTGAAACTTGAAGGGGTTCAGAAAATATTTACAAGGATGTTGCCAGATGTAGGAGGATATTGGGGGATGTGAGCTATAGGGAGAGGCTGAATAGGCTGGGGCTGTTTTCCCTGGAGTGTCGGAGGCTGAGGGGTGACCATATAGAGTTTTACAAAATCATGAGGGGCATGGATAAGATAAATAGACAAAGTCTTTTCCCTGGGGTGGAGGAGTCCAGAACTAGAAGGTATAGGTTTAGGGTGGTAGGGGAGGGATATAAAAGAGACCTAAGGGGCAATGTTTTCACATAGAGGGTAGTACGTGTATGGAATGAGCTGCCAGAGGAAGTGGTGAAGGCTAGTACAATTGCAACATTTTAAAGGCATTTAGATGGGTATATGAATAGGAAAGGTTTGGAGGGACATGGGCCAGGCGCTGGCAGGTTTGACTAGATTGTTAAAAATCACACAACACCAGGTTATAGTCCAACAGGTTTAATTGGAAGCACACTAGCTTTCGGAGCGACGCTCCTTCATCAGGTGATTGAAACTTGAAGGGGTTCAGAAAAGATTTACAAAGATGTTGCCAGATGTAGGAGGATATTGGGGGATTTGAGCTATAGGGAGAGGCTGAATAGGCTGGGGCTGATGAAGGAGCGTCGTTCCGAAAGCTAGTGTGCTTCCAATTAAACCTGTTGGACTATAACCTGGTGTTGTGTGATTTTTAACTTTGTACACCCCAGTCCAACATCGGCATCTCCGAATCGAGACTAGATTGGGTTGGGATATCTGGTCGACATGGACGGGTTGGACCGAAGAGTCTGTTTCCATGCTGTACATCTCTATGACTCTGTGACTCTAAATACACCATGGAATAGCAGTATGAATAAAGAAATAAAAAGGGGTGAATACCCCATCCATCGTTTGGTAGAACTTAATTTAGAAATTGAAAATACACATCTCAACCACTTCCAAACAAAATTTAAACCAAATTATTACCAATAAAAAAAGGAAAAGAAAGCTCCAACTGGACTTGCTCTGTTTTTCTTTAAAAATAGCAAAGACATATCCAAATAACATTACTATTTGTACATAGTAAATTGTTCAGATTAGGTTAATTTGTCCACAAAGTCTTCTGTCTTCTCTGATGTGTCAAAGAAATGGTCAAATCCATTTAAGTTGAGCTGAAGCACTGCTGGATACCTCAGAGATGACAGGATCCCAAGCTCCCTCAGTCTTCTCTTGACGCCGTCCAGATTTTCTTTTCTGGATCGCCGCTGCTGAAAAGTCCTGGAAGAACATGATCTTAGAGCCCTCATAAATTAGGGCCTTCGGATCCTTCCCCTGGATTCTGGAAACTTCCACAATTCTCTCCTTATCCCTATAGCAATAAAACCGCACCAGGAGAGGACGATGACGTTGGTCCAAACCTGATCTCCGCGCCGTGACCCGGTGTGCCCTCTCATTCTTCAAGCTTTTCATTCCAGCCTCCAAGTTAAGGAACCGTTGGCAACCAGTCCTCAATAACTTCTGCAGGCCGCTCACCTTCCTTACCCTCTGGCAAACCAACGATCCGAATATTGTTTCTCCTGCCCCTGTTCTGAAGATCATCCACTTGGTCACACAAACTACGGACCTGCGTCTCCAAGGCTTGGATCCTATCCTTGGAGGAACTGGCATCGTCTTCCACCATCGTGACTCCGTGCTCAACCTCATCCATCCTCTTTTCCAGGCCTCCCAGCTGCTGTTCATGCTTCTGCAGCATGAGAGAGATCAAGGCCAGCTTCTCCTCTATCTGCTTCCCCAACATCTCGCGAGATTTCGTAAGCTCCTTCACCAGGGCCTGGTAGGTAATCGAGTCCGAGGATCCTGCAGGTTGGGCCGTGGGTCCCACCTTGGACATTCCTCCTCCCTTCTTTGGCATCTCTGGATGGCTAAAACGCAGGTAAGTTAATTTTTCACAGTTTCCTGGGACTCCACGGCCATTCCAAATTCCCAGGATATCACAATGATCCAGGAGAGGCGGGTTGGAAGTCCGTCCCACTTGTACTGTGGTGCAGAGCTCAGCAATGCAATCCTCCTAAATCGCCACCATCTTGGATCCCTGTAGACTTTAATCTTGATGTAGACTGAGGATGACAGGTAACATTGGTTTACACAAATGTTAGTGGAATTCTTTCTCCTCAGCTTGAGATAGGGTTCAACTGAAAATATTCAACTGGGATCAATAATTCCCTGCTTGGCAATATTAAGGGTGTTGACCAAGGCTAGTAGGTGCAGTAAAGAGACAGATCAGCCATGATCAAATGGAATGGCAGAACAGATCAGAAGGCTAAAAGGCCTCCTGTTCCCAGTCCTATGATGGATTCCTTTTAAAACTCCTCTCACTGCTTGATAGGTAAGGTGATTGCTGGTTTACTTCTCATTCTGTTATTGCCCAATCTCTGACAGGACAACGATTTGGAAAGCTAGAGCATCTCGGGCTCAGGGAAGGGATAAATGGATCAGTCCCAAGCTCACCTTTCTTGGTCAGCATCCACTGACCCTCCCCTGCTGGATGTGTTTGTTTGCAGACACCTGGTGAGGAAGAGATTGAAGCAGGATTGTTGGGTAAGGAGGCAGCTCTCCTGTACTGGCCACGTAGGTGAATAGCCTGTCAATAACCTCTCTCTCTCTCTCTCTCACACACACACACACACACACACATGGGTACTACAGGAAAATAGCTGGAAGTGACTGACATTTGTTTGTTGAATCCCAACAAGACCAGTTTCTGAGGAGAGGGAGGTGAAAGAAAATTGGCCCAGGAGAAAAAATCTTGGACTAAGTGAGCCGGTGTATGGTTTGTCATCTCTTGACTATCCCTTTGCAGTCTGTATCTAGCCGACTTTGGCACCCACAGATTCCCCATAGCAACCTTATTCAGAGTGTCTGAACAGTCCTGCTGATAATAGCGGCATGTCGTTAAATTGCCTGAATCAACTCCCTTCAGTGATCAAAAGCTAATTTGGAAAGCAGCACCATTAGTGCTCAGAATGGCTGAAGGCTGTCCTGGTTACTCAGCATGATCCCAGTGACGAACCAGCAGGAAATATTAAAGTAAGCCACAGTTCGAACACAATCTGAACATGGCCTCTTATTAAAACGCCAGTCTTCAGAAAGGTCAGAATGCTAAGTGAGCACCTTAAGTGTTCTTCAAATAATAGCTCCCACTCCCTAATTTCAAATTCAATTGAATGCTGTGAATTGAGCATCAGGAAAATGATCTAAAATGAGGGAAATCGCAACATAAATTTCATAACTTAATTGCAGGAATCAATTTAACATTGTGACATTGCAATTGTTTTCAGAATATTTAAAGATTACGATTTTCACCAATTTATTGAAAATAAATTGTTCAGTACTTAATTTGCAGCTTTTCTGTTTCGCTTGGAACAATAGCACCTAAAATAAAGTAGAAGAAAATGAGTATCCCGCAAACTATCTGCAACCCTCTCCATACCAACGTATTCACAGGTTAATGAATTGTTAAAGTCCTGTTATTTGTAAGAATCTGATTATTTAAGCTTCTCATTGACTCAATAATCTGTGCATTGTCAACTGTGGATCTATACTTCAGTATATCAATCCACTGTCAGTAATAAATTAATTGCTCTTCGAGGGGACGGTTCACCTCCATGCAGCAGGTGTAATGAGGGAACGTACAAATCTGTTACTGCCCTGACTCCTAGCCAGCATCAGAAAGTGCTTCTGCATAATCATTAATGAGGAAAGGTTCAGTGGTGATGATTAGATAAAATTACTTTGAACCTACAGCCTAGATACAGGGCATGCAGCCCGATATGGTTCACATAGAATTCTTCCCACCTCTCTCCACCCAATCAAATCAGCATATGTTTCTAAACCTTTTCCCTTTCTCTTACTTCCATCTACGCTATTCAATCTCACCACTATTCACTGGCGATTAGATAGCAAATGCTGGGCTTTCCAGCTGCACACAATTGAATATATTAGAAGTACAAGTTCCATATTCTATTCATTTCTCTGACCCCTAATTTTAGTCTTGTCCCCAGATCTCCTCGCTTCATCATTTTAAAGCTCTCATTCAGGCCACCACTTTCAGTTTCTCTTTTGTAGTGAACAGCGACTCAGTCTGTTTAATCTATCCTGATAGATAAAACAGCTCCGCCTGGTATCATACAGACTCAGCTTTGTCACAGAGCAA
The DNA here is from genome assembly GCF_004010195.1 of Chiloscyllium plagiosum. NCBI lineage: Eukaryota > Metazoa > Chordata > Chondrichthyes > Orectolobiformes > Hemiscylliidae > Chiloscyllium > Chiloscyllium plagiosum. The sequence continues at coordinate 43,091,655 of NC_057735.1, read as the reverse complement.
CCTTTATTTTGCCTAATAAACTGCAAAAGCTCACATTTGTTCAGTTTGAAATTGTGACATTGCAATTCCTTTTCTTTCTGCGAGCTGAGTGTGTGGGCTCAGAGGTGGCTCACAGCACCAGAGACGTGGGTTCAATTCCACCTTTGGGCGATTGTCTGCATGGAGTTTGCATGTTCCATCCATGTCTGTGTGGGTTTCCTCCCGCAGTCCAAAGATGTTCAGGCTAGGTGGGTTAACCATGGTAAATGCAGGGTTACAGGGTTGGGAGTAAGTCTGGATGGAATGATTTTCACAGGGTCAGTGTGGACTCGATGAGCTGAAAAGCCTGCTTCCACACTGTTGGGATTTTATGATTCATCGCAACTCTTCTTTTGAAATGGAACTTCTGATTGCCAAATTGAGATTGTTAATTGGAGTAGGCCATTCGCCCTCTTTGAACTTATTCCACCATTCAAATTCAATGATCTTCTACCTCAGTGCTATTTTCCTGCTTTATCACCATATTCCTGATATCTTTAATATCTAGAAATACACCAATCTCTATCTTAAACATATTGAATGATTGAGTTTCTACAGCCTTCTCGGGTACAGAACTCCAAAGACTCACCATCCACTGAGTGAAAGAATCCCTCTTCTTCTCAGTCTTCCCCTCATTCTGAGACTATGTCCTGATCCAGAGCCAGGAGAAAAATCCTTGCTGCATCAACTCTGTTGGACCCTATCAGAATTTTATATACTTCGAGGAGCTAGATTATGTTTCGTCCTACTAAACTCTGGAGAGTACTATTCAGTGTTCACAACACAACAGGCTGGTCAGAATAATGTCTTTAGTGCCCATTAGAGACTGCCCAAAGAGTGTGTGCCTCATGGTAGAGGTCACATGACCACAGCAGACCAGGAAGCAGACTTGTACATAACTACATTTCAATCCAAACATTCCCCTTCTGATACAACAAACAGAGAACAATTGCGTGCTTTATCAAGTACATTTTGAGTTCCCTAAGTTACTCAATATACACACTATTCTTGCCATGAATTAGTAGCTCATTATTCTTGTCAGTCTCTCCATTTACATTGAACATTAAGGGTTGAACCTCACTGCTTTTTGGCTAAGTCCAAGTTGCATCGGTTTTCTAGGAGGGGATATTAACAAGAGGCTCTGTGGGTTGTCACACTGTACCTTATGAAACTTGCCACAGTAATGACAGCCCCTGCTCCTATGATAGCTCCAGGTTCTGCTCCATCATACTGTGTGCAGTTTTCAGATTGAATCACCAGTTAGCAGACGTCCACCCAAAGATGAGCACCCATGCCACTCTTCTTTAAAGGAGTGCCATGCTCCTGCCATTTGGAAGCAGCAGCGTTTGGTGAAGAGGGAGTCTTAAGAGAGAGAGAGATGACTGAGAAGGGGATGTCAGCACCACAATTCTCCAAAAGGGACCAGAAGATCCTGGTCAGCAGGTTGGCACAAAGAGGAGGTGTCCTGGGGAACTGTCAGAGGATGATGCACCACCAGAAAATGCCAGCCTAGTTGGAGTTTGCCACCCAGGTCAGTACCATCTTGAGGATGTGGGGGTTGGCCTGCAATGCAAATAGAAAGTCAATGACCTTCCCTGTTCCACCATGGTATGTCCCACATTCTGTTCTGTGCCATCTCACATAACTATCTCTGCTCACACTTGGCAAATACTTCTTGCTCTGATAGTCTGTTGAAGGAAATATCTTTTCTTTCCTGCCCTTGTTACCCTCATCCTCCCACATCACTAACACCACATGCCTTCTGTACAGCCTCTTCACTCCTCCTTTGCACTCCAATTCCACTCATAGCTATTTCCTTTGCGTTGGTTCCTGATGGAAGGTGACAGCATGGGATCCTCTGCCAGTTGTTTCCAGCCTCAATGTGACAGGGAGCCCCCAAACATTGAATTTGTCGTTGCCCATCCCATCAAGCTCATAGCTTCACACTTTGCCAAGTCCTCACCTAACCATTTCCCATGTGCAGCCACCTGCCTAGATTTCCCAGCCAGCCTCTGATATGTTAGGAGACCCTCTGGGATGCTCATACACTCACTGACCCCCTCCCATGGCCAGGGTATTCTGACTCTCATTGATGCTCTCCCCTCTACAGTACCACCCACCCAGCCATGTTTTGCTGCCTCTTGCAGATCTTGATGCCCCACCCCTCCACTCCCTCACGATTACTCTCCACCCTTCCTCAGAAATTCGGTCCCCAGCAGTCCCACAGCAATAGCCAGCATTGCCACATTCCTCGTCCCCATCCCTGACAACCTTTCTCCCACTTTGCCTTATTTTCTGTGGATAGACCCAACAGATCGACCATCTCCCTCCCACTGCCATTCTTTCCCTCCTCCTCCTCCTCCCTTCCATCACCCTTTCAGTGTCGGCTCCACTGTTTTTCTGTCTCCCCATGCCATCCCCACTATGATCCTCTCCTG
>NC_057735.1:43041814-43089145 GCF_004010195.1 Chiloscyllium plagiosum | reverse complement strand
CACCTTCCCCACCTCTCACACCCCCTCACCTCCTCTCTCACCAGCCCCCCTATCCCCTTCCCCAAGCTTCCTGTGAGAAATAGCTCAAGATGATCTCAATGTCAAGATGGATTTTATCGGGCTTCTCTCTGATTCTGCTGCACTGCTCATCATAGGCCACATCCCTCAGGACCCATAGGACTCTACCCATTGTCCTTAAATTACACTAGTCTCTGATTAGGAAATATGCATGTCATTGTTGGCTGTTAATCTGATGAAATTCCTTCCCTAGGGGATTGTCATTCCTGTTTCCTTTGTTGCTGTTGTGGTACTCATCGTTGTTCTGTTTTAATTGTTGGGTTGCACTGGGTCTGATGGTTGATCCACAATCTGTGCAGGGTCATCTAGTGAACTCTCTCCAGTAGATGTGCTACGTTTTGATTGTGGTTAGCAATAGCCTTCTCTATTGTATCTCCACATCCATAAACTGGCTGAACCATCTTCTACACTTCCATTGTGGGAAGATTAACTATCTCATGTTTTCTATGTTGATACTCCTCTGGAGCTGTGGTTACACCAAATGGTAGAAGGGTCCTGTGGTAGAATTTAGCTGGCTGCCTGCATTTCTGTAGCACCACCCAAAGGGCAGTTGGAGTCACCAAATCAACACGTTCTGTGTGCAGTTCTCACATAGAGTCATAGAGGTGTACAGCATGGAAACAGACCCTTCGGTCCAACCTGTCCAAGCCGACTAGATATCCCAACCCAATCTATTCCCACCTGCCAGCACCTGCCCCATATCTCTCCAAACCCTTCCTATTCATGTACCCTTCCAGATGCCTTTTAATTGTTGCAATTGTACCAACTTCCACCACTTCCTCTGGCAGCTCATTCCATACATGTACCACTCTCTGTGTGAAAACATTGCCCCTTAGGTCTCTTTTATATCTTTCCCCTCTCACCCTAAACCTATGCCCTCTAGTTCTGGACTCCCCCACCCCAGGAAAAAGACTTTGTCTATTTACCCTAACAAGGCCCATCATAATTTTGTAAACCTCTAAAAGGTCACCCCTCAGTCTCTGACGCTCCAGGGAAAACAGCCCCAGCCTGTGCAGCCTCTCCCTTTTCCTCAAATCCTCCAACCCTGGCAACATCCTTGCAAATCTTTTCTGAACCCTTTCAAGTTTCATAACATCTTTCCGATAGGAAGGAGACCAGAATTGCACATAATATTCCAACAGTGGCCTAACCAATGTTCTGTACAGCCGCAACATGACCTTCCAATTCCTGTACTCAATACTCTGACCAATAAAGGAAAGCACACCAAATGCCTTCTTCACTATCCTATCTACCTGTGACTCCACTTTCAAGGAGCTATGAACCTGCGCTCCAAGATCTCTTTGTTCAGCAACACTCGCTAAGACCTTACTATTAAGTGTATAAGTCCTGCTAAGATTTGCTTTCCCAAAATGCAGCACCTCACATTTATCTGAATTAAACTCCATCTGCCACTTCTCAGCCCATTGGCCCATCTGGTCAAGATCCCATTGTAATCTGAGGTAACCTTCTTCGTTGCCCACTACACTTCCAATTTTGGTGTCATCTGCAAACTTACTAACTATATCTCTTATGCTCGCATCCAAATCATTTATCTCACACTGCGGGATTCGAAGAACAATGGCTTCATTGCTAGTTTCCTCATGTCTACATCAACATTGATACAAGACATTGCTACTTCAAAAGAATGAGTTACAGGTCAGTTTCATAAATATCCTTCAAAGCATGTATTTTAGAAGTAATGCTGGAAGCAATGAATCAGAACTGAGATTAGAACTAAACAACAGCTCAGATCTCTGGTCTCCAGGTAATTGGGAAGTGGACAGACCTGGGGAAAGATTCCCACTGTGACCTTCCAACACACAGACCACATAGTCATTGTTCAACAACTTTAAATTTTTGACAGACAGCATATAAAGTCCCTCAAATCTGAGTTAGTACCAGTGATTTCAAAAGTTTCCAACTCACTGAGTATTTAGCAAGGAAAAGGTAGAAGAATTAAAACCAGCTCTAATACTTGGCCAACCATAAAACTGAATCTCCCTTCCCCTGTCCAGTCACTCATACTGATCCCTTTCCTTAACCGGTGACTTCTGATCTCCCCTGAGCAGCTGATAACCCCCTCAACACACCTGCAGTACCTCAGCCATCTGTCACCCTCCCCCATCACCAACTTGCCACCAGACACTTTTACTCACATTCCTGATATAGGGCTTATGCCCAAAACGTCGGCTCTCCCGCTCCTCAGATGCTGCCTGACCTGCTGTGCTTTTCCAGCACCACACCCTTAACTCTCACTCATTTACCTTCAAAACTATTAAAGAGGCTTGGGGGGACATTAGAACTGTATTACTTTCTGGAATAGGGCAGCATTTGCTATAAAAAGATACATGGCTTCTACATCGATCCATCCTGATACTGCCTTTGTGATTTATCTGGGTGGATCTTTTGGGATCTGTTGGCTCCAACAATTCCTAGGTAAGTGCCTTTTTGTTAGATCTAGGTCAAAAATAGAAATTGTGAAGATTTGTGTTCTCACATTTGGGATAATTAATTCAATGGATTCCTAAACAGGTAATTAGAGGATGGGCAATAAATGCTGATCTTATCAGAAAATGCCAACATGCTATGAAGAAATAGCAGATATGCAATGAAGAGTAAAGTTGTGAAGCGAACATCTGGAGTATCATGGATTCACTTTGGACATTGTACTTTAACATACAATTTGATCTCGCCATAATTCATTATTATCACTATGTCATGTGATAACACTGGAAATTCTGATTTAAAACATGGTATGATCTAGGAGCATTGGGGGGCTGGTCTGAGATCTGATGGCATTGGATGTATGTTGAGGGCATTCACGATGGTTCTGGGAACACCAACTAAGGATCTGAAAAGGCCAAGGGCATATTGAGTAATTTTTTCCACAAAGAATGATAAGTACCCAACAGTCAGGGAACAGGTAAGTGTTAACATTCTAGCAACATTTCCCTTTGGAAGATTTACACAGTAGGCTTTCAATGGACTATACACGCTATAAGACATAGATTTATACAATGAAAAAAGCAAGTGCACACTCTGTGATTCCTGCCCTATACTACATATATTTCACTTTGGCATCACACTTATTAATTCCTTCACTTAATTTCAACTGAACATTTACAAAATAAAGCAAAAATAAAGAAAGAACGATTCTGAACAAGTTATTCCACAAATTGGCCATCTAACTTCTGTACTATCTGAAAAAATGGTTTGGTAAAATAATTAATTAAAAACTTCAATATAACAAGATTAGCTTGACTGTAAAATTGCTTTCCTATTCTCTGCATGTCAGTGTTGATATTAGCCACTATAGTGAAACTCTGTTTAACCTGGCCTGCTTCAGAACTCCCTGCGGGCAACTCCTGGTAATTGCAGCAGTTTAGAATTTTCTGACTCCAAACCAGATGATTGGTTTTTCAATTTCTTGTACTCTGAATTTGTGTACAAGATATGTTCCACACTTAATAAGGGAGATATCAATTTTAAAGACTTGGCATTGAGCCAAAGTCTTCTTAATTAAACAAAGGAAGCTGCAATTCTGAAATAAAACATCAAAAACACACAACTACCTGGAAAGGGAAAAGACTGCTTTATATTTCAAGAATTTTTCCTCAGAACTGAATCTCTTTGACCATATTCATTAAAATAAATGAAGTTCTGCAAGATTTATTCTCATCTGAGACCTATCGACATTTCCTTTGCAAGAAGATACTCAGCATTGGTTATGCTGACCATAGTCGACATGTTCATGACTTTTAATATTGTTTGACTCACCCTTACAGCACTCGAGTAAAGAAAATGCTCTCCATGTTGTGCATTAAAGTTCTTGTCCAATGTGCAAATTGACAAGTTAACCTATATGTAACATTGCTTTCATTATCTCATCATGGATCAATGTTCATGAACTAAAAGAGTTAATTGGCTGGTGCGAAGGCTGTGTGATACATTGTAGCAAGGGAAAGATAAACATCAGTAATGTTACATCTTTCTTATTCAGTTTCAGAGCTCTGACTCAATAATCCAATGTTCTCTTGCAATTCACAGATTGTATTCCAATAAAAGATATTTAAAAAAATATAAGTGCCAAAAGATATCCGTTCACTAAAGCAGATAACTTGAATGTCAACAATATAACAAAAAGGCACTGATGAGGTTGGATTCATAATTGTAATCAATACAGCACTACACATGAGGACATTGGATTAGAGACAATGATTATCACATTTAAGAGAATAAAGTTAGAGCTAATATTTCATTATGTGTTGTCATGGAAACTCTCAATGGTTTTTTCTTCCAGTTGGATCAAATCTATTTTTAGAATTAATCCTCTAGGTTTCACCATAAGGATGAATAGATACATCATGTGATGGGATGGAGTAATTGAGAGAAGGGAACTCCTACTGGGTTTTGTATTGCTATCCTGCTATCAGCTGATCAACATGGGGAAGCGTGTGGGTATATGTCAGCCAAGGCTCAGTGCTACAATTTGCCACGGTCACTCAACGTATTGAAGAGGTTAACTACTTTTTCTGTCAAACTGCCCCAATAACGTAAGTAATGAGAAGAAGGAAACATAAGTGAATGAGGAAAGGAAGCCTTTGTCAGATCACCAGGAAATTCAATGCATAAATTGGTTCCACAACACTTGCAGACCACTGTTGGATATCAAGCAACATGATCCTTATCAGAGCTCTGATGCATTATCTTCACCTGGTAGAAACCGAATTAGGTACAGTTATTCTGCTGTCATCTTACAAGCCTGGGCTTATCCCCTTTGAACTGGAGGAGGTACAGGGGCTCAGTTCCAATCTCTGAACTTTAATGATCTGTGGAAGCCTGTTTCTAATTGATTCCCAGTTGTCCAAACAGCTCAATCTTGTTTCAGTCGAATGACTCCCAATGCACCAGCTCAACACCGATTGTAATCTCTCTCCTATCATGTGGATCAAGCCATCTTACTGGCTGAAACAAGGTATTGACTGTTTTATTTGTAGTAGTAGCAAGATATTCAAGGTCCAAGCAGTGAGTGGATCAAGTATAAATGTGAAGAGAAAAACTAAGGGGCTCACAGATAGACACAAAAATAAAGTCAAGTTAGTACTCCATTTAGAAACCTGGCACGGTCAACCTTAGTTTTATGAAGATCCCGAGTTTGGAGAAATGGGCCAAGAAAAGTTAATTGGTGATTGGTGAACTTCAGTTAATCAGAAATCAGATTTTGTGTCAATCAGGAAACAGTCTTTTCAAAATAAAAAGAGAGAATGCTGGATGAGCTCAGCAGGTCTGGTAGCATCTGGGAGAGAGAAACAAAAGTTAATGATTTGACTGGAATGGAACTTTTTTCAGAGATGAGAAAATAAACTCAAGAAAAAAACGCATTGGAAGAATTCAAATAAATGCATCAGATAGGGCTGATGATCTGAAGTTGTTGAACTCAATGTTTAGTCAAGAAGACTATAAGCTGCCTAAAAAGCCTTTTGAATCTGCCATTCCCTGGGATCTTCAAAGAACTGAAATTGGCCTGTTATCAAAAAGATAAGAAATGTTGTATATCGGTGAGGATGCAGTTCCTCAATAACTGCTGTTAAAAAAGAATTTGGACAGGCATCAATCCCTAGGACACCCTCAGCGAACACAAAATTAAAAGACAACAGTTCTCAGCATGTGGACATAGTGGCAAGTGTTAATTGCATGTCAATTGTGCGCAGGTAGTGGGTGTGAATTGAAGTTTCATTTGAGCATTTGCTGCCTGACCTGCTGTGCTTTTCCAGCACCACACTCTTGACTCTAATCTCCAGCATCTGCAGTACTCACATTCATCAGACATAAAAAAAGACACCTACCAAAACTGTTGGGTGACTGAATTAGGAGGTGCAGCTTGAGTTTGCCCCCTGCAGGGTGTTTTACCTTTTGTGGCAATACTTATGTAACATAAGCTGACTGTGGATATTGCAGTATTGATAAATCTAACAGATATTTGCAAGAACTAACTATTTGATATAAACATTTCGTTTTTCAAGAAAATAAATATCTAGGCTAGTGTTAAGCATTGTTTTACAAGAGAGGAGCCTGCTTTCAGTGGAGTGTCATGCTTCAAGTCATCTGGGGTCAGATGGCATGTGGTTATATCCTCAGGTATCATGATAGTGATGATACCATGAACATGTCTCTTGCAGGCACACTGACCATGTGGCATTATATAAAATCCACCATTTCATAAAGTCAAAAACTGAGCTACACAGACTTTGTTTGATTATTCATTCATCTTGGCATTGCTGACTAGGCCGGCATTTATTGTCCATCCTAATTGCCCTCAAAGTGGCGGTGTACTGCCCTCTTGAAGTACTGTTTGCTTTGGGTCTTTGGACACCCACAGCGCTTTTAAAAAGGAAGCTCATAAGCAGACACATGAGCATGTGTATACATAGTCTATCCTGACACAGATTGTCAATTTAATAATTATACAAATGAAAGCAAAATACTGCAGATGCTTGAAATCTGAAGCAAACAGTTCTGAAGCAGAATCATTATTGGACTCAAAACATTATCTCTGTTTCCCTCTCCACAGATGCTGCCAGGCCTACAGAGTTTCTCCAGCACTTTCCTGCAATAATTGTACAAACAAGTAGAATAAAGTTTACGAAACTATCATTCCAAACTTTACAGAATGTTTTGGAGGTGGTTTGACAATTCATTCCAACCTGATAATTATGCGCTGTTCTGCAGAGGTATATGTCGGACTCTTGGTTGCCAATTTGCTTATCTTGCTGCTGGATGTGGTCCTCAGCCTTGTCACACAGTCATTAATGTTGGAATGTTCTTCCACTCGTTCTTTGTACATAACTGGTGTTCTGCACATTGGTTTGATCTGGATTCTGTTCCTTCACCATGCTTAGTAATGACTTTATGATCTAGCTGGTTGCATGTCTAGGAAACCTTTGCTGGTATCCAAATATCCGTATTTTTATTTCGTGCACCTAATTTGCAATTGTGATCATTCTCTCCCTGCTCATTCATGGTTTTCCTTTAATGCTTGTCAACCTTTGAAGACAAATCTTTTGGAATGGTTAAATAATTAGTTGCTGGCAAGATCATTTACACTTACTTTCTGAGAAGTAGTTGTGCTGGGCATGGTAATTCCTCCTTCGTGGTGTTGTATGAAAATGCAATGGTGAAATGTAAAAATCTTATTATGTTGTTTAATACTCAATGACCATTGATTTGATGGTAATTCTGTTAGGCTGTTTGAACTTAGACAATGGGTTGACAATATGATATTGGTCATACTCTGCTTAGGATCTGTCTTGAAATGGGCATGGGGGCTCAGTGGTTAGCACTGCTGTCTCACAGCACAAAGGACTCAGCTCAATTCCAGCCTGGCAACTGTCTGTATGGAGTTTGTACGTTCTCATAGAACATAGAACATTACAGTGCATACAGGCTCTTTGGCCCTCGAATGTTGCGCTGCCCTGTGAAACCAATCTGAAGCCCATCTAACCCACACTATTCCATTCTCGTCCAAATGCCTATCCAATGACCATTTAAATGACCGTAAAATTGGCAAGTCTACAACTGCTGCAGGCTGTGTGTTCCAAGCCCCTACTCTGACATCTGTCCTATATCTATCATGCCTCAATTTAAAACTATACCCCCTGGTGCTAGCCATCAAGAACCTAGGAAAAAGGCTCTGACTGTCCACCCGATCTAACTCTCTGATGATCTTATATCTCTCAATTAACTCACCTCTCAATCTTCTTCTCTCTAATGAAAACAGTCTCAAGTCCCTCAACCTTTCCTCGTATGACTTTCCCTCCAAACCAGGAAATATCCTAGTAAATCTCCTCTGAACCCTTTCCAAAGCTTCCACATCCTCATCCTCACCATGTCTGTGTGGGTTTCCTCTGGGTACGCCAGTTTCCTCCCACAGTCCAAAGATGTGCAAATTAAGTGGATCAGCCATGGTACATTGCTCGTAATGTCCAGGAATATGCAGTCTAGGTGGATCAGCCTTAGGAAATAGAGGGTTACAGGGTTAGACTATGGGGTGGTGGGTCTGGAAGGGATGCTGTTTGGAGGGTCAGTGCAACTCGATGGGCCAAATGGCAGGTTTCCACACCATAGGGATTCTATGGTTTGCCAGTGAAACATGATTCATTGTCAGAGACTACCTGACCAGGGAGACAAAATAAACTGAAACTAGCACACTCATTGTATCAATAACAACATTGCTTATTGTGTTGCTAAGTTGTGGGATACTCAGGACCTTACAGAAATAATCAGTCACAAGAAATAAACACTTTGAGTAAGTCCATTGCTACTTTAATCCAAGAAGTACATTGAGGCACCTCTGCTTTTTGAGTTCGTCCATTTGGCAGGTCTCACGTCCATTCATGCGTCATTAGATATCCTGAACCATCCTTAGCCATTCACATGTCAGCTGTCTTCTACTTTCAGTGCCAACGTGTCCTTTGTGTAACATACATATGATTTCTTGGAATAATGATTTCAGTGCTGGGACTTATTTCTCCTTGAAAATGACTTAATTGTTTACCAACTTCAGCTCTCTATGACCAAAGTAAACAAGTTTTCTTGGGTGGTACTTTATCAGCCACCCCTGGGTAATAGTCTCTTGCAACTCATGTAGTTGTTCATGTTCGGTCATTGCTGATTACAATTGTTCACACCGGCTTTGGTCAATGTGGAACTGATCAACCTTGAGAATGCCTTCAACTTCATAGTCTAGAAAATCAACGTGTGGGTCAAATGAAATGTCATGGTCTTTGTATGGATTGTATGGAGCATGTCAAACATAACCATTCTAGTAGCTAGCCTTGTATCACACTCCAAAGTTATTGTTGCACCTTTATAAGTAGACACTGCACATGTGGCAATGCACTTGGTAGTAGACTGTGATATATCATTGCTAATGGCTTCATTTCTTAGCAAGTAAGTACATGTGAAACTGTATGATGCCCAGTACCAGAGCTAATGGCCCACTCCATATTGGAATTGTTTGCCTGCACAAATGACAAGGTTTTTGAACCAAAAGCAACATGTTTTTTGTCTTGACAAAGACATGCCATTATACCTTCTTATAATACACCGACTTCAAGAGCCATGAATTTCAGGTAGTGATGAAATTGCAGTAGGCAAGCTATTGCTGACAGAACCTGCTTGAGACAATCAAAGATGGTTGTCTTGACATACATAAGGGATGAGATGGAAATGTGTTGCTGGAAAAGCGCAGCAGGTCAGGCAGCATCTAGGGAACAGGAGAATCGACGTTTCGGGCATTAGCCCTTCTTCAGGAAGGGATGGTCCTTTAGTGGAGATATTTTATCTGTGAATGAAGAAACATATGGCGAGGGGAAGTTTAAAAATTTCCGAGACAATGTCAGCATTTGTCTAACGACTTCAATCTTTTCTGCATAGGAACAGACTCCATGGGTGGAGTAAATGGAGCCAAGGTAGGTCTGGCTGATACTGATCTGACACTTCCTGCTGTTAAATACCCAATTCACACCTTTGAGCTGGAGGTTGTTATCATGCTCTGCCTTTGTCCATGGCCATCATCAAATATACAAACACAGCAAGATACATTCTCAACCCTACTTGTGTGTTGCTGGAATAAGCCTTGGCTCACTGATAGCACCAAAGGCAACTGTTGGAAACAGCAGAGTCCAAATGACATCCTAAATGTCATGAACTCTTGGGACTGTTCTGCTAAACTAAACATCTAACTTGGGAAATAATATTTTTCCCTGTAATTTATGATTTCATTTTTCCAATGTTGGCATTTTGTGTGGGCAACTTTTGTTTTAGTTTTGAAGTGTACAGGTTGAGGTCCTTTGAATCTCAGCAATTTCTTAAGCTGCTGCCTTTCTTTAAAGTGCGTGTGATGGAGGTACACCAGGCTGAGTGGTGGCTGGCCTTCTGAATTAACAATTTCATTCCATCGTGTTCGGCTCGAGGCTTCTTCTGACCAGGCATGCTGCACTTCTTTGGATTATCAATAAATAGGGTTACATCATCCTGAAGATGCACTTCAACATCACCCTTAAAATTGCCAATCGTGTTAAATTCATCTGGGCACAGGCAATTGAGATTGACTAATTCTATTGCATCATGTGTAATGTTTGAATCTCCTGAATTATAACTATACATAGATCTCTGTATATTGACTATCCTGCCACATCAGGGCCATTGGTATCTACCAGGTAGAATACTTTGAGAAGCCAAAGTGAGCTTCTGTAATGTGATGCTGCCCAAGTGCAGAATTGGTGATTTATTATACACAATAAGACAGTCTCTCCTGGAGACAGTACCATGGAGTATCATTTTCTGAGGTGTCTAGCTGCCAGGATATGTGGCTTCCTTGTTGACTTTTAGCTTTGTGTGTGTGTTACCTTACCTTTTTTCAGAACATATGACATTAGTGATTGTGAAGGAGGTGTGTCTACCTTATATTGTTGATACGGTATATGAGGTTAACAAACTTAGACACTTTCTGAAATGTTACTTTTGATTGACTTTGAATATCATTGTGTTTGCATTTGTTCATTTTCTTAACACTTGCTTTGCTGCCCATGTTGTACTGTCTTGTTGGTCACTTGTTCTCGGGTTTGATTTAGCCTTGGAACCAGATTCCATGCCCAATGCCCTTCGGCGCCATGTGCTTTGCAGATATCACAAAGCAGGACAACTTTTCAATAAGTGCAACAAACCACATCAGTTACAGATTTCTCAAGTTTGGTGCACTTCACTGACCATAGCCATAGTATTGGCTCCACCTAAAGCATGTGATCATTGTTGGCCTGCCATTTTGGCTTCATACTTACATCTGTCCTCAAGTAATACACCAATTGTGTGACCATTTTTTTCTTGACAAAGAGATTTTTCCTAAAGGCTTTTAATTAGTGTGTGGGCAACCTTTATGACCTTCCCTGACAATTCTTCATTGGAAAAGTAACACTCATATCTTTTATTACATTTTTTTTTCTGACAAACTGGTCAGTAGGCTTATGGGATTGATGTATCATATCTATATGACATGTATTGCAGCTCATTAATCTTGATGTTCATTCTTACCATGGACTAGCTTTTGGGAAACTTCCAGATCTTTTCTGGTCCTTTCTCATCGTTTGTGGAAAAACAGAATGTGTTAATTCTGTGAAGCACCTCCTTACCAATTGTAGACAAAATTTTTAGCATTTTTTTTCATAGGGTCATCTATGTTTGAACCAAGGCTGTGATGAGGTCAGGAACTGAATGGACTGGCAGATTATTGCTGAACAGGTGCTGCTTGATACCACTGCTGATGACACCTTCCATTACTTTACCACTGATGATTGAGATTAAACTAATAGGGCAGTGATTATCTGGGTTGGATTTGTCCTGCCTTTTGTGTATAGAACATGCCTGGGTCATTTTCTATATTGTTAGGTGGATGCCAGTGTTGTAACTGTATTGGAACAGCTTGGCTAGGGGAGCAGCACGTTCTGGAGCATAAGTCTTCAGTACTAATGCAGGAACATTGTCAGGGCCCAAAGCCTTTACAGTATCCAGTGCCTCCAATCATTTCATACATTATGCGGAGTGAATCAAATTAGCTGAAGACTGGTATTGTGATGCTAGGGACCACTGGAGGATTCCAAGATGGATCATTCATTCAGCATTTATGGCTGAAGATAGCTGTGAATGCTTCAGCCTTATCTTTTGCACAGATTAGCTGTACTCTTCCATTATTGAGGATGGGATTATTTGTGGACCCTCCTCCTCCAGTAAGTTGTTTAATTGTCCACCACCATTCATGACTGGATGTAGCAGGAGTGCGGAGCTTAGATCTGATCCAATCATTGTGGGATCGCTTGACTCTGTCTATCATTGCTGCTTATGCTGTTTGGCTGCATGTAGTTCTGTTTGGTAGCTTCAAGTGACATCTCATCTTCAAGTATGCCTGATACTGCTCCTGCCATGCCCTCCTGCACTCTCCATTGAACCAGAGTTGATCCCCTGGCTTGATGGTAATAGTTGAGTGGGGCAATATGCCAGACTATGAGGTTGCAGATTGTGTTGGAATATAATTCTATTGATGTCCCAAAGCACCTCATGGATGTCCAGTTGGTAGGGTCTGTTCAAAGTTTGTCCCATTTAGCATGATTCAACATGATGGAAGGTATTCTTAATATGAAGGTGGGACTTCATTTCCACAAGAACTGAGCAGTAGTCACTCTTACTGATACTGCCATGGACAGATGCACCTGCAGCCGGTAGATTGGTAAGGATGAGATCAAGTATGTTTATCTTTCTTGTTAGTTCCCTCACCTTCTTCTGCAGACCCAATCCAGCAGCCATGTCCTTTGGGACCCGACCAGTTTGATCAGTACTACTGTTGCCAAGCCATTCTTGGTGGTGGGCATTGAAATCCCCCACCCAGAGTACATTTTACACTCTTGCTGTCTTCAGTGCTTCCTCCAAGTATTGTTCAACATGGAGGTGCACTGATTTATCAGCCAAAGGAAAACAGTATTTGGCAATCAGCAAGAGGTTTCCTTGCCAGGTTAAACAGAAGCCATCAAGGGTTCCGGAATCGATGTTGCGGACTCCCAGGGTAATGCCCTGCCAACTGTCTACCATTGTGTCACCACATCTTCTGGGTCTGTCTTGCCAGTGGGACAGGACATACCCAAGAATGGTGATGTCAAGGACGCTTTCTGTAAGATATGATCCCATGAGTATGGCTATGTCAGGCTGTTCCTTGACCAGTCTGTGGGATAGTTCTCCCAGTTTTGGCACTAGCCCCAGATTTTAGTCAAGAAGACATTGCAGAGTCAGCAGGGCTGTTTCTGCAGTTGTCTTTTCTGTCTTCACCAGGTGCTCCATCAGTTTCATTTCTTTGTTGGGACTTTGTCACATTTGATACAACTGAATAGCTTGCTAGATGACTTCAGAGGGCAGTTGAGAGTCAACCGCATTGCTGTGGGTCTGGAGTCACATGTAGCCAGACCAGTGAAAATGAAAGATTTCCTTTCTTGAAGGGCATTAGTGAGCCAGATGGGTTTTTCTGACAATCAGCAATAGTTTCTTGGTCATCATTAGAATCTTAACTCCAGATTTTAAAAAAATTCAAATTCCACCCTCTGTAGTGGTGGGTTTTGAATCCGGGTCCCTCGAACATTAGTTGATTTTCTGGATTAATAAGCCATCTTGGCCATTGCCTCTCCTTTAAGTTAAACTCTAAACTAGAATAATTAACTGTCGACAAAGAAAGAGTATATCCAAAGTAACTAGAGTAAGGAACAGACAAAGTGTTTTGTGAATGGTAAACAATGGGCCCTGTGGAACAGAGGCGGATGCAGCTGCTTGTCTGGGGACAGTTAGATAATGTACAGTCTTGAGGAATAATGATAGAAACCTTCATACCAGGCTGGTTCAAAGTCTGGTATTCATTATGGGATATAGAGAAGGATCAGACTCAACACTGATCATAAGTTCACATGATGTTACCACAGCCAGTTAATTGGATGAGTATTTTGATGAAAGCTGAAAATGTGTTGCTGGAAAAGCGCAACAGGTCAGGCAGCATCCAGGGAACAGGAGAATCGACGTTTCGGGCATAAGCCCTTCTTCAGGAATGAGGAAAGTTTGTCCAGCAGGCTAAGATAAAAGGTAGGGAGGAGGGACTTGGGGGAGGGGCGTCGGAAATGTGATAGGTGGAAAGGGTGAGGGTGATAGGTCAGACTGGGGTGGGCCGGAGAGGTCGGGAAGAAGATTGCAGGTTAGGAAGGCGGTGCTGAATTCGATGGATTTGATGATAGTCAGCTGAAATGGCTAAATAACTGTATTTAAACTGCATGTTTACCTTTCTCCAGTGAAGATGTCCTTGGACTGCCCAGTCTCTCTCTCAACCAGTGTGCACAACAATAAACTCTTTTGTGCCTGAAGTGGACCCAGGTGTTGAGTGATTCATTTACTCATTCCACCCCATTAGTCACCATGACGCCATGTGGACTGACAACCGAACAGCTCTGAATCTGAAACAGTCAGACCCATCATCCCAGTCTTCCACCAGCTCTCAATAACAATATGTCTCTCATCTTGATGTAATTTGTACCACATTGCTTTCTTGGAATTAGTTAATTGTTTAAGACAAGGGCCTCTTGGACTACTATGTTAGGTCAAGTAGGCTGTATAGATACCAACCAGGATAGCAGCAGCAAACCTGCCAGACACAATGAGCAGTGGTAGGGACTCAGCTTGGGGACTCATTGAAACACAGCTGCAGGCCAAAGACAGAAATGTGTGAGAGCAAGCTGCTGAATTCAAATGGCAATCAACTGGATGATGCAGTTATGCTTGCAGACTAAATGGAGATGTTCCACAAGTCAGTTATACAGCCTGCATTTTGTTTCCCTGTTGCGCATTGTGAAGAGTGAATGCAATGAGGAGAGATGAAGCATCAGGGCTGGTTTAACAGCTCCCACAATTGCTTTGTGGAACGGGGACAAGGTGGAGGGGATGGTTACAGCAGTGGACTAGATTGTCATAGAGGAAAATGTTTATTTGGAATGAAGACAGATGTGGGGAGGGGGAAGATGTGTTTAGTGACCTTGAGTTTAAGGTAGCCATTTAAAAGGTGGAACTCTCGCCAGACGCAAGTCTGGATTCTGATGGACAATGAAAATGTTCAAGACCCTTTTAGGGAAGAGTATTGAGTCATATGGAATCAAGACTTGAGTTAAGGGATATATTGTCAATGACTTAGATGAATGGTGGAATACAGGCAAGGATGAATGATCTTCTTTTCCTTTTGTTGGCATGTAACTTTGTCACTACAGCTCAAGAACTGATTTTCAACCTTGATGGCCACTTTAGTTCAATGCCATACTGTATCATCATGAAGAGCTGCATAATGGCTCTTTAAAAAGGATTGACTCAGCACACGCTTTAAGTGCAGCAGGATGAAACATTGCTGTGTTTTTAAAGCCACTCTCACTAATTATTTGATCTGTACGCCTTTATAAGGTGATCAGTCACAAGTGGCAATGTTTAAATATACAGATTTATGGAAGACAGATAAAATTTGGATATTGTATCTGAATCAGTCACTGTCACATTACTAATTTGGTTCTGTTGTTAACAATCAATAAAATACTAATAGATAATTAAATTAATTGAATTTAATTTCATTACAGGAGCACTCCTGCTATCCTGCCAGTACTATACCATTTTACCAAGTTTTACGAAGGTGACCAGACTGGAATTCCATGAACTTCTCTTCAGGCCCCTCCCATCTGTAACTTGACCCATTTAAAGTGCCTCATCCTCTCTAAATCTGTTAGCATCCAGTTAATAATCCATCTTTGTGTTTTTGCTACCAAAGTGAATAACCTTAACGTTATCCACATTATACTTTATTTGCCATGCATTAGTGCACTAATGCAACTTGTTCAAACCACACTGAAGCATCTATGCGTCCTCCTCTATGATCACCTCCCAACCAGCTTCATATCATCTACAAGGAGATATTGCATTTAGTTCTGTCATTAAATCATTAACATGTATTGTGAATAGTTGGGGTCCCGAGCATTAAACCCTGCGGTAGCCCACTAGTCACTGGCTGTTATTTGGAAAAAGACTAATTTATTCTTACTCTTTGTTTCCTGTCTGCTATCCGATTCTTGACCCATGTCAGTTCACTATCCCAATCCCATTTTACATGCCATTTTATGTATCTTTATTACAAGCCTTCTGAAAGTCTATTAGCATTCAGTTAATAATCCATCTTACTGTTTTTGCTACCAAAGTGAATAACCTTAACATTATCCACATTATACTTTAGTTGCCATGCATTAGTGCACTAACGCAACTTGTTCAAACTACACTGAAGCATCTATGCAGCCAGTGACTAGTGGGCTACTGCAGGGTTTAATGCTCAGACCCCAGCTATTCACAATACATGTTAATGATTTAATGACAGAACTAAATGCAATATCTCCTGGTAGATGACATGAAGCTGGTTGGGAGGTGATCAAGGAGGAGGATGCATAGATGCTTCAGTGTGTTGAACAAGTTGCGTTAGTGCACAAATGCATGGCAAATAAACTGAATGCTCATGAACCACATCCACTGGCATCCCCTTATCAACTCTCTTAGTTACATGTTTGCAAAATTCCAGTAGATTTGAGAAGCATGATATTCATAAAGCCAAGTTTAATCTGACTAATCCTGTCATTGTTTTCCAAGTGCCCTATTAAATCGTTTAGAATGGACTCTAGCATGTTCCCACTAACAATATCAGACTAATTGGTTTATAATTTACTCTTTTCTCTCGATATTCTTTTTCAAATAGTGAGGATACATTAGCTACTATTAGAACACTTGCCGATTTTTCATTATTTTTCTTTTATTAATTTTTGTGTGGAGCTGTGATCTGGGAACTGTGAGCTAAAGGTGACTTTTGGGGTGGTTAATATCTTGTGTTAAAATGAAATCAGAACAAACAAGCTTTTGTTTACTTGTGAGGCCAGGCCTGGAAGTTGATTTCAGGTTGGTTCCTAGTCAAAAGGTGCTACAGATGCTTTGACACCAGGGAAGACCATCATGTTTAAACAGACAGCAGAAGTTGGCTGTTAATAAGGTCATTATCTGGGAATGGATTCCAGCAAGTCTGGAAAAGACCTTGTGTTCAAGCAGATGGTAGATGTTGAATGGTAATTTGGACTTCATGGAGAAGACAGTCAGTTTGTCAGGGAGTGGTCAGAGTTGGAAATGCGTTTTGGACTGTGGTTTCTGTGAGAAAAGGAATCTGGCTGTAAATGCCACAGCATGAAAATTTGAAAGCTCCCTGCCTTCCTCTCTTCTCAGCTCTTGGAAGCTCAGATTAGAAACCTAAATTATAATTATTGCTGCCTTTATCTGAGTGAACTGTGATGGTGACCCTGATTAAAATCTTCAGAAAATCAATGAAGAAACCATCGTCTATGCCTGTGGAACAAAGCATCATGAATGCCACTTTAAGTAAGTTTTTTTTAAATTTAATTTTTATCCCTTAACTGTGTTTGTCTGTCTATCTGCCTTTTGTATGAATGGGGCTGAAAGCAAAGGCTTTGAGTTTAAAGCCAGACCAGCTGGATTACTTTGTTGTTCAATTTCTTTCTGCTAAATTCATTGTGTTGTTGATAAATTGATAAGTCTTTTGGTTAAGATACAGATCAGTGTCTGGAATTGACTATTCGCAGAGTTTGAGATTGGTTATTCAAAGTCTTTTTAGGAATCATTGGGGTCAAGTTTGAGTGTCTTTGAAGGTTATAATTTTACCATGTTGTGAACATAGGGGTAGAAAGGGCTGATGTGGTTCAGCTGTCTGTCTCCATGTTGTAGAACTACCTCTGGAGCTGTTCCAGACTCTCCAGGATATTGGAAGATGACCACCCATGCATCCACTATTTCTAGGGTCTTAGCCTTGATCTACATCCAAGCATAATTATCGATTTGGAATTTGATCCAAATTAATTTTTCCAACATCATTTCCCTACTAATACTGATTTCCTTCAGTTCCTCTCTTTCACTGGACTATGTAATCCTCCGAATTTTGGGGATACTGGTTAAGCCCCCCCTTTATGAGGATAGAATCAAAATATGTAATTGATTGGTCTACTATCTCTTTGTTCCCCATGTTATCATCCCCTGTTTCTGAATGTGAGGAACTGTGTACAATAATCTTTTTCTCATTTTCTCTACTGATACATCACAATCTCAAGATAACTTAAATTGTTTCGTATCTGACAACAAACATATGAAGTATAGTTTTGTGATGTGTGAAACTTGGCAACTAATTTACACACATATAGTACCACTGATGGAAATGGGATAAATGACTAGAAATCTTTTAAGTGATGTTGGTTGAAGGATTAATGTAGGTCTGGAAACTGGAGAGGGTCTTACTGGTCTGCTTTGAAATTGTGCCCTCCCTTCCTCTTTTGATGAACAACATAGAATTCATCAAATTGCCACATCTCTTCAGTCTAAAGAAACATTATATCAGACTCGAAAAGAGTAACTCTGTTTTTCTCTGTCCACACATGCTGACAGACCTGCTGAGTTTCTCCAGCATTCTCTGTATTTGTTTCAGATTTCCTGTATCTGTTGTATTTTGCTTTAACCAGGGATCTTGCTTAGACAAAACACAATCTCTGAAAATGTTCCAACAACTGCCAAGTGGGCCTGCTCCTTTGATTAAATGCAAACTATTTAAGTTTTATGAAGAAAATGGCCTTCAATTAATATAATGAGTTTGCCCTGACTCATTTGAAATGTAGACACACAAATCACTTGGGCACAGAGTTCATTAGCTCTAATGCTTTCTCAGGGCAGATTCATTACTTGATGAAATGAAGCGTTTTTTGGGACATGAATGCTTATCCCGGCCAAACAAAATTAAGTTTCAAAATCTAAAAGACAGAAGCTGAGCACATGACCCATCCCGATGCATACTCTTGAAGTCTCCATCTTGGTGTATCCTATATCGAGGACCGAATCTTCAGTGATTATAACACTAATCTTAACTCGTCATGGTTTCTCTCCTTCGAGTTCCCTGCCCACCATACAAACTCGCTCATCCATACTCATATCAATCATCTTGCTATCTTACATGGTCACATTATTCGCAGCTTGTCAATTATAGATAAAACCATCCCCGATCACTCCCCTTGTACAACTCTCCTTCCAAGTGACTTCTTTATACGTGCTGTCCCTTAAGGAGATTAAGGAGATAAATTTTGTTTATTAATGCTCTCGGGAAACTTGGGATGTTTTTCAATATTAAAGGTATTATATAAACACAATTATTATTGATCTGCACCCCTCCTCCCAATTTTTTTATACTCCTGATCTTGATGTTATATCTTCTACAATATTTGACTTATTTAGTTCCATTGACACAGCAAGTTTTCCCATTAATTGTCATCACAATCTGTACTATCAGCACTGCCTCTTCTGAGGCAATATTCCAAGGTTGCAGATTATCCTCTAAAATCTTTACTTAAGTGATCGATCTTTCAGGGTTAGGGTTAGAACAGAAATTGCTGGAAAAAAACTCAGCAACTCTGGCAACATCCCTGGAGAGAAAGCAGAGTGAACATTTCGGTCAGTGACCCTTCATCAGATCTTTCAGGGAATCTTTGATCATCCTTGGAGGTTCTTACCACCCAACCCAATTCTACGAGCTCAATGTTAGCATAACCCCCACTTGTAGCATGCCTCTCCCTAAGACACAAGTGGATTTTCTTTTCCTTGTTCACAGAATTAGTCAACATTGGTTAGGCTAGCACTTATTCCATGTATTGAATTCAAAATGTCACCATCAGCCATGGGTGGGATTGGAGCTCATGTCACCAGAACATTAACCTGGGATTAGTAATCCAGCGACATCAATACTATGCCACCTAAATTCCCCACAAGACAGTTTATGCTATGTTTCTGATGTCCTTCCACTTCAGTTGAAAGGAAATAATATCTGGGTGGAGGTGCTGCCCTTCAGGAGGGACATTAAATTGAGACCTTCCCCAAATTTAGATGGACCTTGAGCATCCTGTGACACTGCTTTGAATAAAAACAAAGGTTTTAAACTGTGCCCTTGACAACTATCCTCCCTCGATCTCTACTCTGCCAGTCACATGGCTTCTTGATTAGTAGGTTGTAAGGCAATAGCAGGAGGTTTGCTATTTCCTCTGGGCTTGTTGATGATGTCGTAATGTCTCTCTCCTTCGACGCTGTCTTCTCCTATGCAGCAAGTCCTTGAGAAATCCATCAACCACAGTATGTCAGATGTCACCAGGGACTTTTATGGTCTGAAGGTTGGGAAAGTTTCCAGGGACATGTGTGATAAATACCAAGGATCTTCCACTCCCTTGAGCAGCTTGAACAATGACAAGAGAAATGGGAAAATAGGGTGAAAATGAAAAACATCTGATTCTCAACGTCAGAAAAATTTTCCGTTTTCCCTTTGAGGTTTAAGTGGTGAATTCTGAATCTTACTAAGGAGTGGTGACTATCTTGTTTGCATCACATTATTGGCTAAACTCCCCTCATTTCTACGCAGCTGTCAATTCTCCTCTCCTTCATTACGAAACTAACCAGTAACAATTCCAAACATGAAAGTCAGAGTAGATCCTTGATGATGGTGGCTCACAGGAGCTTGCTTCTGCATGCCTTCAGATGAGTTTATCCTTACCCAATGTCCCCGCATGCTTCAGGTACACTGTCCTCTTCCAAATTTCATCCATTTGAGTTAGTACTGGGGATGATTATAGTGAAAGGGGGTAATGCAAGAGAGAAGGGTAGGATTTCAAAGCATGTAGGAGGATATAAGGAACTTTGGGATGGGGTTTCCACAAGTGGCAATCACTCTGGCCTCAATATGGAGAGTATATGGTCAATGAGGTTATAGAGTCATAAAGATGTACATCACAGAAACAGACCCTTCATTCCAACTCATCCATGTTGATCAGATATTCTAAATAAATCTAATCCCATTTTTCAGTATTTGGTCCACACCCCTCTAAACCCTTCTTATTCATGTACCCATCCAAATGCCTTTTAAACGCTGTAATTGTATCAGCCTCCATCACTTCCTTTGGCAGCTCATTCTATGCACTCAACACCCTCTGCATGAAAATGTTTCCACTTAGGTCCCTTTTAAATCTTTCCCTCCTCACCTTAAACCTGTGTCCTCTCGTTTTAGACTCCACTACCATGGGGACATGACCTTGACTATTCACCCTATTCATGTCCCAGAAGATTTTATAGACTTCTATAAAGTCATCCTTCAGTCTCCATCAGTCCAGGAAAACAGCCCCAGCCTTTTCAGCCTCTCCCTACATCTCAAACGCTCCAACCCTGGCAATATTATTGTACATCTTTTCTGAACCCTTTCAAGTTTCACAACATCTTTCCTACAGCAGGGAGACCAAAACTGAATGCAGTATTCCAAAAGTGGCCGAATTAATGTCCTGTACAGCGGCAACATGATCTCCCAGGTTATGTCCATTTGCAGAGAGCTGACTTAAGGGTAAATTGAATAAATTAATGTTTACACAAAAGGACTAAATGCAAACAGGTAAGGCTGAGATGTTATTTTGGACACAGGGAAATGCAAAAGGGGACATGAAGGATTTATTTTTGATATTCCCCACAGATTATCAGCTCACCCATGTGACAGCTGACATATTGTGGTGGTACATTCCTTGAGGGCTTCCTGCTTAGGAGAAGACAGTGTTGAAGGAGACAGAAGCCCAGTGAAAACAGCTGCCACCAAACGTCCAGAGGGAGCAGCAGTAGGTGATATCCCCTCAGGATCTGGAGTAGAATGATGATAATCCATATTTACAGACCTCGCTGTTGTTTGTTACTTCTCACAGAAACACAATGCAGTGCAGACTAAGGATGTCCTGGGCCACCAGTGCCAAACTGTGCCATCTGATGACACAGGATTTACACTCAGAAGGGCTGAGTGGCCGTAACATCACAGTGGTGTCAAGATTACCGCTGCCTTGAATTTCTATTGCCTGTGGCTTATTTCACAAAGGAAGTGGGGATCTGCCAATCCTTGATCCAATAATGCATCCAGAATATCACTGAAGCCATTTTCACCATATAAACTAGTGTATATTTTTCCCACATGACGAGAAGAGTCAAGCAGTTCCAGGCAGTAGGATTCTCCAACATCACTGGCTTCCCCTAGTTCTATAGACTTATTATGGACCAGGCCAGACCCCCTCAAAACATTTCAAGAAGGTAGTCCAGACCCTAACTTTTCTAGTTGTTTTAAGTAGATGTAAAGTGGATAGTCCAGGTGTGATGCAGCTGGTCAAACCACTCAGTATTAAATAAAACTGAATTTGTTTACAGGCTACCGAATGAAACTCAAGCAAAAGAGAACAGAATATAAAATAACTTAACCTATTTGAAAACCAAGCAACTCTATTGCATGTTAATAATACTGTTCCAATTTCCTGCAGTGTCCCCATAAATGCACCTTTTGGCAAAAAATGGTAAATTCAAACTCAGGTTCTTACAGGCGAGAGAGATTGCAGAGAAGATCAACCAGGGATCATTGGTTGAAACATGGAAGTCCTTCCATTGCAGCTGTTTCTCTAGGCCCCCAGCTGAAAATCTAAACCAAACTAGAAAAGCAAACCTGAGATGAGAGAACTAGCCACCCCCATTCATTGTACAAATGATTTAAAAATAGACCGTAAAGGCCTTCTCCGATTGTTGACTTAGGCAATATCTGTTAGTCATTATTAAAGTAGTCAGTTCAGACATATCCGCACCTCTGCCCTTTACAACCTCCTTGAAAGAAACCAGGGGCAAAATAACCTTGTTAAAGGGGAAGCATCATCACACCTCCCCCCTTAAAAAAAATGAACCATCAATATCCAAAGATGGCCTCATTTTAAAACACTTCAGTCTTACCCTGTTAGTTAATGATTATACATATACATTACATTGACTATAACCATGCAAAATGTACTACTACATTCTGTTTCAGTCCATTTACTCCTGCCACCAAACACCTCTGTTTCTTATCCATGTCTTGACAATGCTTTGGCAATCATGTTTTCTCGTCCTGCCCACGCACACTTTTCAAATTGAATGGCTGTAATAATAAGCTCCATCTAAACAGTCTGGAATTTTAATCCTTAAATTTCTCCAAAACCTTCAATGAGTTATGATCAGATTACTTACAGTGTGGAAACAGGCCCTTTGGCCCATCAAGTCCACACCGACCCGCCAAAGCACACCCACCCAGACCCATTCCCCTACACCTAACACTACGAGCAATTTAGCCTGGCCAAGTAACCTAACCTGCGCATTTTTGGACTGTGGGAGGAAACCGGAGCAAACCCACGCAGACACGGGGAGAACGTGCAAACTCCACATAGTCAGTCACCTGAGGTGGGAATTGAACCCGGGTCTCTGGCGCTGTGAGGCAGCAGTGCTAACCACTGTGCCACCGTGCTGCCCTAAGTAATCTAATCTAATCTAATCTAATCTAATCTAATCTAATCTAATCTAATCTAATCTAATCTAATCGTTTTAGATACATTATTGGTAACATAAATGTTGAAATGTTGTAACGCCAACGCCTTCTCAACTGTCGAATATTTCTGTTGATGAATGTTCAACTTCCTGGAGAAATACCCGATAGGTCTTTTTGTCCTCTTGTCGTCTTCCTGTCAGAGCACAGCACCGACACCCACATCACTTGCATCGATAGCTACCTCGAATGGCTTCGTGTAATTAGGTACGACTAATACTGGAGCAATGGTTAACACAGCATTCAGGCTGTCAAATACCTTTTGACAGTCTGCTGTCCATTGAAACTTCTTGCCTTTCTTAGCAGTTCAGTGAGTGGAGCAGCCACACTTTAGAGGAGCAGCTAAAATTTGGTACAAATTTTTGATAAAACCAACTGAATCCTAGGAATTGTAGTACTGCTCTTTTTGTCGATGGTATAGGAAACTCCCCAATTACCTTTGTTTTTGAATCCTGTGGGACTATTTGTCAATGTCCAATAACATGGCCCAGGAAGGTGACTTGGGCTTTGGCAATTCACTCTGAGCCAAGTTAATCAACAAGTTGATTCAACAATTCTGATAAATGTTGCAAATGTTCCTTCCATGAGTGACTAAAAATCAGCAGGTCATCATTATAAACTACACAATTGGGTAATCTAGGAATGGCCTTATTGGTTAGTCTTTGAAATTTTCCATACCATATGGCAGGAGTTTAAACTGATACAGTCCATTCGGCATTACGAAAGCCAAAATTGACTTAGCTGTTTTGGATAAAGGCACCTGCCAATACCCTCTGAGCAAGTCCTACTTAGAATTAGAAGTTGCTTGTCCCAACTTTTCAACATAGCCTTCTAAACGTGGAATCGGATATGAATCAGTCTCTGTAACTGCATTGACTTTGCGATCATCCCCACATGACCGTTCAATACCATCTGGTTTTGAAGAGACTGTTGACCTTTCAAATCGGCACAACTTCACCAGGTCCGACAGCAACAAAGAAACAAAGTAGAGCAGGGCAAATTATTATGACCTAGGGTAAACCCTACTGCTTAATTTAAACCAGAAACACAGATAAGATTTATCCTGTGCAATAATCTGTGAAAATTCGAGAGGCCAAGAACTATTTGAAGTAAAAGTTAACGACTTTATTTCTTAAAGTATAACAGAGAATAATTAACTAACAACTATTTACAACTCCTTCCTCACACCTATCTTTTACTTTCCCCTCTACAATACTTGTCCAATAAAAATCCCGATTAAGATTTACAAAACAAAACTTCTTATCTCAAAACCAGGCAGCTTTCAGTTCTTCTCTGTATTCCTGGCTTCTTTTCTTCTTCTTGGTGATTCTGCTTCACAGGTTACTGATTGATAAAGGTACCTTTAAGAGAGCTATTTTTGGGCAGTCTTTACATACGGATGGCTTGGCGCAGTTCTCCTCTCACCTGTTCAATTTTCCTTGGTCTTATACCAAAGCATCGAATCGGCTTTTAAGATTGTCAATATACTAAATTGAACTTGATTGGAATTTGGTACTTTCTTTGGGTATAATTTAAATTGATTGGCCTAATTCGAATCTGTTTTTGTCTCCAGGCAACCTTTCTCTTTAAAGAGAGCTATTTTTTGGGCAGTCTTCACATGCTGGTGGCTTAGCAGTTCACCTCTCAACTGTTCAGTTTTCCCTGTCTTATATCCCCAAAGCATCAAATAGTGTCATTTGCTTTTAAGATTGTCAATATACTAAATTCAAACTTGATTGGAATTCAGTATATTTTTTGTGGTATAATTTAAACTGATTGGCCTAATTTGAATCTGTTTTGTCTCCAGGCAACCAGCTACCCTAGCTACCCCAGTAGCTGAACCACATGTTACATTGTATCTTGTTGATACTGTCACTGCGAGCTTTTAACTCTCTTAAAGGTACAGTGCACCCACATCTTCATTATACCTTCCCTTTTAAGAAAAAATGAACCATCATAATGAAAAGATGGCTTTTTTTTTCTAATTTTTTAAACACATTACTCTAATATACAGATAACATTAATACAAGTTCACCTTAACGTCTTCCCATATACCTGTATATATTTAAAACATTAAATAAATATAAATCTCATCTAATCTCTATCAGTTAAATCCATGATAACGAACCTGCGATTACATTCTTACGACCCGCAACATGTATGATTTTTAAATTAAAAGTCTGTAACATAAGACTCCAATGAAATAGTCTTATATTCTTGTCTTTAAAGCATTCTAAGATTGTAAGAGGATTGTGATTCGTGTACACAGCCATTTCTGACACATTGTTCGTGATATAAACATCAAAATGTTGTAAGGCCAGTATCAAACTCAATAGTTCTTTTCAATCATGGAATATTTCCTTTGGTGGATGTTGATCTTCTTTGAAAAGTAATCAACTGACAGTTCAATTCCATCCTCAACTTCCTGTAGGTATATAGCTTCAACTCCAATTTCACTAGCATTGATGGCAATTTTAAAAGATTTTGAAAAGTTTGCTGTAGCTAAAACTGGTTTGGTGGTTAATATTGCTTTCAAATGGTTGAATGCCTCCTGGCATTGTTCTGTCCACCGAAGCTTTGTGTTCTTCTTCAGCAAATCGGCTAACGGTGCCACTACAGTGCTGACGTTTGGAACAAACTTCCGATAGAATCCGCTGAGTCCAGAGAATCGAAGCATCTCTTTCTTCCAGATTGGTCGTGGAAATTCCTCGATGGCCTTCGTCTTTGTGTTCTGTGGGGTCAACCTTCCATGATTGATGTTATGTCCCAAGAATTCGCTTTCGCAAATTCGGTTTTATTTAAGTTTATCACCAGTTTTGCTTGTCGTAGTCACTCAAAGAGCTCTGCCAACTGTACTATGTGATCTTTCCAGGACTGACTAAAGATCACTACATCGTCCAAATAGACTGCACAGTTTGTTAACCCAGCTATAACTATATTCATGAGTCTTTGGAATGTGGCGGGTGTGTTCTTCATTCCAAAGGCATCACTTTAAACTGATATAGCCTATTTGGGGTTACAAATGCAGAAATTTCTTCCGCCATTTCTGATAATGGTACCTGCCAGTAAACATGCATTAAGCCCAACTTGGTGATATAACTGGCTTGATCAACTTTCTTGATACAGTCCTCCAATCTAGGAATTGGATATGAGTCTGATTTTGTAACGGTGTTGACCTTCCGATAATCCACGCAGAATCATTGAGTCCTGTTTGGTTGGGAACTTGACAATCTGCGAACTCCACTCGCTCTGGCTTGGCTCAATGATGTCCTCGTCGAGCATGGCCTCCACCTCCATCTGGACCTGTCCGGCTTTGAAAAGATTACGCTGATAGGGATGTTGTTTTATCGGAATAGTATTCTCTATGTCTACTTCATGTATAATAGCATTAGTCCTCCCTATCTAATTCTTACATATGTCCTTATACTGCAGTAACAAATGTTTCAACTGTGTTCTATGCTCCTGAGACAGATAGCTTTTGAACCTATCCCACTCCTCAAGGGCTTCTTCATTTTTTAATCTAATTTGAGGCACATCAAAATTCACATCATCTGGATTTGAATCCTCACTCTGTGGGGCAGTAACTAACACCTGTTTTTCTAGTTTTTTCTCTCGAGTCTAATGGCTTCAACTTGTTCAGATGATATACTCTTTTTTTCTGTATGGCATCTTTATTAGATTGTTCACCTGACTCAACTTTTTCTCAATTTGATAGGGACCACTAAACCTGGCTTTGAAGGGATCTCCAATCACTGGTAACAGTACTAACATGTCATCCCCTCAGGAAAACGTCTGAGTCTCAGAGCTTTTATCTGCCACCTACTTTATTCTACACTGTGCCCTCTTTAAGTGCTGTTTAGCCAACTCACCTATTCTATTTAATCTCTCTCTCATCTCCGATGCATAATCTAAGTGTGAGATCACCGACTTTGGTCCTGTCAATTTTTCTTTAATCAATTTCAAAGGACCTCTCACTTCATGACCGAATATTAACTCAAAGGGAGTGAATTAAGTAGATACCTTTGGGGCATCTTTTTAATGGCAAACAATACGAATGGGATACCTTTATCGCAATCATTTGAGTAACCCTGACAGTATGCTCTCAACATAGTCTTCATGGTCTGATGCCACCTTTCTAAAGCTCCCTGGGATTCAGGATGATATGCCCTGGATTTAAAGTGCTGCATACCTAAGCTATCCATAACCTCCTTAAACAGCCTCACAGTAAAATTTGACCCTTGGTCCAACTGAATCTCTCTAAGTAGCCCATACAGTGTGAAGAAAGCTACTAACTCCTCTGCCACCCTTTTTGCCTTGATACCTCATAATGGAATTGCCTCCGGGAATCTGGTAGATACATCCATTATGGTTAACAAATACTGGGAGGGGACCTACACAATCAATTATAGCCCGAGTGAAAGGTTCTTCAAATGCGGGAATTTGCAACAAAGGGGCTGGTTTTATCACCGCCTGTATCTTACCTATCATATGGCATGTATGACACGTACAGCAAAAGTTAACCATATCCTTGTGCATTCCAGGCCAATAAAAATGTTTTTGTACCTTAGCCTGAGTCTTTCGTACCCCTAGGTGACCTCCTACAGGTAGTTCATGTGCTACCCATAACACCTCCTGTCTGTATGCCACCGGGAACACGATCTGGTGCACTTCAGCCCATTTCTCCTCTGCACTAACCTGCCGTGGTCTCCATTTCCGTCTTAGGATTCTATCTTTCAGATAATAACCCTCCTGAATATTCTCTGCCTCCTTCTCAGAGCACACATCCATATATATATATCTTTGATCGTATTGTTGCAAGTCCTTTAGCCATTCTGGACTAAACACTTCTGTCTGATGTCTACCTGTCTTTCCTGCACCATTATGTCAAACAGGGTATCCTCTAACTGAACCTCAACTCCTTCCCGGGAATCTGGTAGACACATCCATTATGGTTAACAAATATTGGGAGGGGACCTACACAATCAATTATAGCCCGAGTGAAAGGTTCTTCAAATGCGGGAATTTGCAACAAAGGGGCTGGTTTTATTACCGCCTGTATCTTACCTATCATATGGCATGTATGACACATACAGCAAAAGTTAACCACATCCTTGTGCATTCCAGGCCAATAAAAATGTTTTTGTACCTTAGCCTGAGTCTTTCGTACCCCTAGGTGACCTCCTACAAGTAGTTCATGTGCTACCCATAACACCTCCTGTCTGTATGCCACCGGGAACACGATCTGGTGCACTTCAGCCCATTTCTCCTCTGCACTAACCTGCCGTGGTCTCCATTTCCGTCTTAGGATTCTATCTTTCAGATAATAACCCTCCTGAATATTCTCTGCCTCCTTCTCAGAGCACACATCCATATATATATATCTTTGATCGTCTTGTTGCAAGTCCTTTAGCCATTCTGGACTAAACACTTCTGTCTGATGTCTACCTGTCTTTCCTGCACCATTATGTCAAACAGGGTATCCTCTAACTGAACCTCAACTCCTTCATCTTTCTCTTTACTTTTCACTTTGTGCTGTGACTTATGACAGTGGGATCTGGTTACCACACAGTCCGGGAAAATACCAGGATATTTTTGTTTATTGAAGACCAGAAAGCTTCACCTGGAAGACTAGTTGAGTAGTCAACTTTTAACCTTTTTTAAATATTTATTTAAAACCTTTAAAATGTCAAAAGCTGGGAATAGTCATTTTAGTTCTACTTTGGAACTAGTAGCATGGACATGGCTTCTAATTGGCTGTCATGTTACACAGTAATGCCCTACATTTTTGTAGGCTGGATTGAAAGTCCGTTCTTGGTCTTCCCATGTACCCACTCCTTATGAAATTAATTTGCTAACTAGTAGTTGCTCTTTAATGTATGGGGCAATAGATGGGAGACCACTTAGAATCATTCTTGCATGAATTCTAGGAAATGACTAAAATTTAACCAGAAAATTGTCAAGAATGGAAAATTCAGGAAACTGAATTTACATGAGGCTTTGTAAGCATGAGTCTTTCATGATTAATATTCCTGTTGGGGAAGGGGGGAGGATTAGACATTTTCCTTCAGACTTTTGCAGGTGAATACACAAGGCTCAAGCCACAGTTCAAAGATGTAGAAGAATCAATGATTACCTTGAACCTGTGAGTGTTTGTGTCACAGAATATCTTGGAACTCGTCAGTTTGTATGCAAGATACTCCTTGTTGCAAACAAGTATAGTCTACAGTATCCCAAATTGTGGGTTGATTTTGGAAATCCATCTAATCCAGATAAGTCACAAATTGCAGAGTAATTTTAATGTCCAATTGGAAGGGGAGGTGGGGCAAATGTCTTTTATCTCAGCTTTTCTCTTCCAGATACCTAAAGAAAAATTAAACTGCTTGGAGCCATAATTTGCATCTAATCCAGGTACCCTCATTTAATGCCATAGTTCTATTTGCAAGCACTTTTCTAACACAGTTGTGCTATAGAGGTGGTAGTCTGTCAACTGTTTCTGTTGGGAATTTGGGAGAAGCAAAATAATTCCATGTTTGTGCTGCCAAAGAAAATACCTCAGCCTGGTAAGCAAATTAATTGATAACATTCATTATTAGCTTAACCTGTTGACCTAAATTTTCAAATTAAATTTTCAAAGAGCTCCTAAACTTTAGATTCACTAAATCTCTAGCATTTTAAAACAGTAATTATTTGTTTATATTGGGTGTTAGGGGATGGATGTTAACTTGTAATTGAAGAGCTCATCACTCTTCCACATAATGGGTGTGTGGGTAGGGTTATCAAACGGCACTTTTAAAGTTTTTTTTCCAGATCTCTTTTTTTTATAGATATTTTTATTAGAAATTTAACATTTTTACAAGTTTACAAAAATAAACAAAACTCTCAGATATAAACATTGATATACAATTAGCTCAAATATACAATAGCCAAAATTTTTGCATCTGATCCAGGTACCCTCACTTAATGCCATAGTTCTATTTGCAAGCACTTTTCTAACACAGTTGTGCTATAGAGGTGGTAGTCTGTCAACTGTTTCTGTTGGGAATTTGGGAGAAGCAAAATAATTCCATGTTTGTGCTGCCAAAGAAAATACCTCAGCCTGGTAAGCAAATTAATTGATAACATTCATTATTAGCATAACCTGTTGACCTAAATTTTCAAATTAAATTTTCAAAGAGCTCCGAAACTTTAGATTCACTAAATCTCTAGCATTTTAAAACAGTAATTATTTGTTTATATTGGGTGTTAGGGGATGGATGTTAACTTGTAATTGAAGAGCTCCTCACTCTTCCACATAATGGGTGTGTGGGTAGGGTTAATGGGTGTGTGGGTAGGGTTATCAAACGGCACTTTTAAAGTTTTTTTTCCAGATCTCTTAATCCTTTGCTGTTCAAGTGGAACTCGACACTTGCAAGATGTTGATGCATTCTTGAAACTTTGCAGTGAGATTTAGGATTACAGTCTGTTAGTTGTCCCTGCATCCAGCCATTGCTCCCTGTGGATATACTGCATTGGACAACCTTCCTGAAGGTGCTAAATACCATGTTTTAGAGTGTCTTGAAGTTTATGCTATTTAGATAAGCGTTGTAAAGTAATTGGTAGACTCTACCTAACTGGACACCTTATTTAATACATAAAGCATTTCAAAAGTTTGGGGTGGGCAACGTCATTGGTTCTTCATTCTTTCAGGTCTCCAGTTTAGATTGCTTAGCCGAGTGGAATATAACCAGTATACAGGACCTAACTGGACAGGTGCAGAATCTTTCTTATACTTCAGCATTCCAAAAGGGTTTGGAGTGGGCAATATCACTGTTCTTAGTTTTTTCAGGTCACTGGTCCTTGCCACTTTGTGCAGATCAACAATGTATTCCTCAACACAGGTGCAAAATTTCATCTTTAAGACATTTAAAGAGGGTTGAGTGGGGAGCACAGTATTGTTCTTCATTTCTTTCAGATCTCAAGTTGGTGTTAGACATGAGACAGAAGCCAAACCCAGGTGCTCAATTTTATTATTTCAAAAGGGGTTTTGGGTGGGCAACGGCATTCTTCTTAGTTTTTCAGATCTTCAGTGCTTTCTGCCTGAAATGGAACATAAAGCAAAGGTGCTAAAGTGGGCGGCACAGTGGCACAGTGGTTAGCACTGCTGCCTCACAGCTCCAGAGACCTGGGTTCAATTCGCACGTTCTCCCCGTGTCTGCGTGGGTTTCCTCCGGGTGCTCTGGTTTCCTCCCACAGTCCAAATTTGTGCAGGTCAGGTAAATTGGCCATGCTAAATTGCCCGTAGTATTAGGTAAGGGGTAAATGTAGGGGTATGGGTGGGTGGCGGGTCGGTGTGGACTTGTTTGGCCAAAGGGCCTGTTTCCACACTGTAATGTAATCTAATCCTCAGTTTCTTGGTCTTCCTTGGGCTTCTCCACAACAAGAGGTGTCACTCCTACCTTGTATCCTGCCAAATCATTCACAAGAACAAACTGAATTCCTGGAACTGGCACTCAGTCAATCACTGTAACTTCCCCAGTCTTAGAGATGGCACTCCAACCCGATCTTACATAGGGGAACACTAAATTTCTGTCCATCTATCCCACATATTACCACACTCTCGGGTAACATATCAGAAAGAGTGCATATTCATTCATCCCTTGGTATCAGCGACTAGTTAGATCTTGTATCTCTCAAAATTATAACTTTGTGTCCTTCTGCCCTGTTCTTTCTGAGTAAACTTTACCCACAAACGTGAATTCTTTGTAGAGATCAGGTACTAACTCCATACTCAGTCCCTGCCTAGGCCATGCACTCTCCTCCAGCTCCTCAGCTCTCCTTGTGGTCTCTTCTACTACCTTCACTAATGCCACTGGCTTAGTTTCTTTTACCACATCTTTTCCCATAGCACCTTTCTTTAACAACCAGCACTGTGACTTTATGTGTCCCACTTTACCACAGTGGAAATACCTGAGGCCTTTTACCTTCTCTCCACCCTCTTGGGCTTCTTTTTTATCTTGTGGTAAATTCTTACCAGTACTTTCTACTCTTAGTTTCACAATGTAGATCTCCCCTCCTCCCAACTTCTATCCCTCACAGGATGAAATTCTGGCCGGAAGCTTGTCTTATGCACCAACATGTACTTATCTGCTAATTCTGCTGCCCTTCTCACTTTCTCAACTTTCTGTTCCTCCAATTCTTACCATCTCCGGAAGTGAATTTTTAAACACCTCCATCAGAATAATCTCTCTTAGAGCCTCAAAAGTCCTACCTATTTTGAAAGCGTGCACCCATCAATCAAAATGACTATGTTCAATTCTTTAAAACTCAACATAAATCTCAACTGGTTCCTTCTTTATGTTTCTGAACCGCTATCTATATGCTGCTGGTACCAATTCATAAGCACTTAAAATAATCTTTTCATAATCTCTTGACCCCTCATCTGACAGTGTGGCAAATACCTCACTAGCTCTGCCTACCAGTTCAGTCTGAACTAGCATTACCCATAAATCCTCAGACCACTCCACCTGCCTAGCCAAATTTTCAAATGAAATAAAGAAGGCTTCAACATCTTTCTCATCAAAATGTGACAGAGTTTTGACATATTTTTATATATCACTACCTTCTCTTTTAATCTCCATCCTGTTAACTTGACTTTGCTGACCAAGTCACAACTTCTCTATTCAAATTCTCTCTTTGTGTCTCTCCCTTTCTTTTCTCTCTCTTTGCTCAGCTAAGAAACTTCTCTCTCTCTCTATTTTTCCTCTCTCTCTCTTTTTCCTCTCTCGCTCTCTTCTCTACCTCTTTCTCTCTCCCTTTGTTTATCTTCTAACTCCATTTTCCTCAATTGTAATTTTCACCCTCTGCTGCACTTGCCCGTTTCTCTGACACACCAAGTGTTTGAGTAACTCCCTTACAATTTCAGCTTTATTTTTGTCCTTGGTTAAACCAAAACCTAATTTATTTGCTAATTCTAAAGGTATGGCCTTTTTCTTTCCTTCTAAACTTGCTTGGCAAATTTGAGAATCATTTTTAAATCCCAGAACCTCCTCAGCAAATTTCAGAGCCATTGCTCTCACTTCTAATTTAATCGACCACAAGTCACCGAAATTAAACAAATTGTCACAATTACGTTTTACTTAAAGATCTAGGATACTAGCTTGCAAGTGTTTAAATCTGCTGGGAATTTTCCTACCTCTAAATCTATTCAAATCTGTCTAAAACAATTCAAATCCTGATGACAATCCCCAAACTGTTACGACATGGGATAAACCCTCCTACTTAATTTAAACCAGCAACACAGAAAAAATTTATCCTGTGCAATAAGCTGTGAAAATTCGAGAGGCCTAGAACTATTTGAAGTAAAAATTAGTGACTTTATTTCTTAAAGAATAACAACTATTTACAACTCCTTCCTCACACCTATCTTTTACTTTCCCCTCTACAATACTTGTCCAATAAAAATCCCGATTAAGATTTACAAAACAAAACTTCTTATCTCAAAACCAGGCAGCTTTCAGTTCTTCTCTGTATTCCTGGCTTCTTTTCTTCTTCTTGGGGATTCTGCTTCACAGGTTACTGATCGATAAAGGTACCTTTAAGAGAGTTATTTTTTGGGCAGTCTTTACATGCGGATGGCTTCGCAGTTCTTCTTTCAATTTTCCTTGGTCTTATACCAAAGCATCGGATTTTATCATTGGCTTTTAAGATTGTCAATATACCAAATTGAACTTGATTGGAATTTGGTACTTTCTTTGGGTATAATTTCAACTGATTGGCTTAATTCGAATCTGTTTTTGTCTCCAGGCAACCAGCTACCCTATCTACCCCAGTAGCTAGACCACGTGTTACATTGTACCTTATTGAGAATACCTGGTGCTGTCATTGCTAGCGTTTAACTCTCTTAAAGGTACAGTACACCCACATCTTCATAACAAAATGAAACAAATA
This sequence comes from Chiloscyllium plagiosum, assembly GCF_004010195.1. NCBI lineage: Eukaryota > Metazoa > Chordata > Chondrichthyes > Orectolobiformes > Hemiscylliidae > Chiloscyllium > Chiloscyllium plagiosum. The sequence continues at coordinate 43,055,037 of NC_057735.1, read as the reverse complement.
TATGTACAAATGCACAAGAAATGTTATATTGGTGTCAATCTTATCACCTGTGTATCATCAGTAAGCTTTAGTACTTTCTGTTTCACTCACTAGGTCTAAGAGCTGTCCTAATTTCTGCAACTGTACTAGAGGGGCCCAGCCATGTAATTGGTCATATTGACTTGGATGTCTTGGTGAATTGACAGTATTTGGGCCTCCATCCAGTTGATTAGGGATAGTCAACATGGTTTTGTGAAGAGTAGATTGTGTCTCATAAACCTTATTGAATTCTTTGAGAAAGTGACCAAACAGGTGGATGAGGGTAAAGTGGTTGATTGGTGTACATGGATTTCAGTAAGGCGTTTGATAAGGTTCCCCACAGTAGACTATTGCACAAAATGCAGAGGCATGGGATTGAGGGTAATTTAGCAGTTTGGATCAGAAATTGGCGAGCTGAAGGAAGACAGAGAGTGGTGGTTGATGGGAAATATTCATCCTGGACTTCAGTTACTAGTGATGTACCGCAAGGATCTGTTTTGGGTCCACTGTTGTTTGTCATTTTTATAACTGACCTGGATGAGGGCGTAGAAGGATGGGTTGGTAAATTTGTGGATGACACTAAGGTTGGTAGAGTTATGAATAGTGCCGAAGGATGTTATAGATTACAAGGGACATAGATAAACTGCAGAGCTGGGCTGAGAGGTGGCAAATAGAGTTTAATGTGGAAAAATGTGAGGTGATTCACTTTGGAAGGAGTAACAGGAAAAAGGAGTACTGGGCTATTGGTAAGATTCTTGGTAGTGTAGATGAGCAGAGAGATCTGGGTGTGCATGTACATAGATCCCTGAAAGTTCCCACCCAGGTTGGTAGGGTTGTTAAGAAGGCATATGGTGTGTTAGCCTTTATTGATAGAGGGATTGAGTTTCGGAGCAACAAGGTCATGCTGTGGCTGTACAAAACTCTGGTGTGGCTGCACTTGGAGTATTGCGTACAGTTCTGGTCATTGCATTGTTGGAAGGATGTGGGAGCTTTGGAAAAGGCTCAGAGGAAATTTAGTAGGATGTTGCATGGTATAGAGGGAAGGTCTTACGAAAATACTTGAGGCTGTTTTTGTTAGAGAAGAAGGTTGAGAGGTGACTTAGTTGAGACATATAAGATAATCACAGGGTTAGATGGGGTGAACAGTGAGAGCCTTTTTCCAAGTATGGTGATGGCTAGTACAAGGGGACATATCTTTAAATTGAGGGGTGATAGATATAGATCAGATGTCAGAGGTAGTTTCTTTACTCCGAGAGTAGTGAGGGCGTGGAACTGTGCTGCCTGCAACAGTAGTTGACTCGCCAAATTCAAGAGCATTGAAATGGTCATTGGATAGACATATGGATGAGAATGTAATAATGTAGGTTAGGTCGGCTTCAGATTTGTTTCACAGGTCGGCGCAACATCGAGGGCCAAAGGGCCTGTACTGCACTGTAATGTTCTATGTTCTATCCTTCAATCCAGTTTACTGACTGCCTCTGACAAGCCTGCCTGCTGTTTCTCTGCCTGTCTGCACATTCTTACAAAATCATTAATGGCCAAGACCATGGGATCATCTTCTCTCCGCAGTCCTTTTGGTGATTGGGGCCATTTCTTCCTCAACTAGCTGCGAAGATGTGCCAGTGATGTGTCCACCAGATTATGTTCTCAAGTCTAATCTAAAGAGGGAAGCCCACTGAGGTGACGGTCTCAGCTGGTGGAAGGTGAGTGCTTTCCTCTGTAGAGTTGGTGTTGGAGCTGACAATTACCAGTGCTGGCCTCTACATGTGGATGCTCGCTAGATGCCACTAGTACAAACATAAGAGAGGGAATTTCTTGAGTCAATCTTGTATGGCTTAAGAATAAGTTAGCATTAGCATCAATGTTAATGGGAGAGCAGTGTAGCACAGCACAAGCAAGCTTACTATGTCGGTTGCCCATACAGTTCTCTGTGTCCCACGTGCATGGCCACATTCTTCTCAGCCTTGTCTTATAGATGAGGAGCTTAATGGCCCCTCACAGTGAGCCTATTAGCAGCAAACATAGCAGAGGAAGTAGCATTGGCTCGCAGGGTCTTCCATTTCAGGTGGCCGGGAAAGAACCTGCTGGTTCCCCAGAAGGAAAGACCAGTAAAACTGGCAAGTAAGACATACTGGTCTATCTCATCTTGTATGCTTCAGAGCAGAGATCCTGAATGATAAGTATGTTCATTTCTAGTTATTATTTTTTTATTGGGTTGGGTCATCTTTTGGACAGGCTTTGTCTAAGATAATTATATGCACTTTTTTTAGGTAAGGAGCAAAACTGGAACACTGCTTTAAGTGCAGAGTTGAAAAGGGTGGCGCTGGAAAAGCACAATGCCACCATTTTTGACTCTGACTCTCCAGCATCTGCAGTCCTCACTTTCTCCTAACTGCTTCAAATGCAAGTGAGTGAAGTATGACTATTCAGAATTAAACAAGTCTTCAGGAAATCTTCTGACAGAGCTCAGTAGACTATTGTTCTGGCAGAAGGACAGGACAAATTATTGTATTGTGCAATTGTGAAGCACACCAGGGACATGTAAAATCAGCTGGCATATATGTGGCACAGTTAGTCCATGTCAAATCCTCCAGGGCTTTGTGTTGAATCATCAACAGTCATGCAAAGATTATGATGAATTGGGTAGGGGAGGCTTTGGGGACAGGAATTCTGAGAAAAAAGGCAAAGGGATTAGGACTTAAAGGAGCCATAAGAAAATTTAACAAACGGTCTCTCCTTTTCCTCCAGTGATTGAGGCCTTGCCAGTCTGTGGCTCCATGAATACCAAGCCACTTCAGTACCACAGGAGAAAGTGAGGTCTGCAGATGCTGGAGATCAGAGCTGAAAATGTGTTGCTGGAAAAGCGCAGCAGGTCAGGCAGCATCCAGGGAACAGGAGAATCGACGTTTCGGGCATAGGCCTTTCTTCAGGAATGAGGAAAGTGTGTCCAGCAGGCTAAGATAAAAACGACGGTTGGAGGAAGAGCGCCTCATCTTCCGCCTAGGAACCCTCCAACCACAAGGGATGAACTCGGATTTCACCAGTTTCCTCATTCCCCCTCCCCCCACCTTGTCTCAGTCAAATCCATCGAATTCAGCACCGCCTTCCTAACCTGTCGATTCTCCTGTTCCCGGGATGCTGCCTGACCTGCTGCGCTTTTCCAGCAACACATTTTCAGCACTTCAGTACCACACCCAAGTATCCAGTAATGAGTTCAGAAATGCCTTGATAGGCTATTTAACAACTGGGACATCACAGCTATTTTCTCTCCAAGTTCTCTCCTCTCTGAGATCATCTAACAATTTGCAGACCAACAAACTGAACCTATGAATTTCAGATCTTGAACATTGCTGAAAAGAGAGATTTTGGTCTAGCTTTATGTCTTCTACTTATCAGGACAGATGTAAGAATGCCAACTGACAAATGATCACAACAACAAAGGAAAGGGAGCTTGTTGATTGGCAAGTCAATGGTTGGCACATCATCCGCTTGATTGATTATTTTGAATTGTTTGTTTGTGGAGCTATTAGCTCATAATGTGGCTTGTTTACACTTGCAAAAGTGACATACTGGGATGTTCTCTGCAAACACAATGCATATATTCAAGCCTTGCACCTTTCAGAAATTACATAGAATATGAGAGTTTGATAGTTCCCTGTTGCTTTCTCCATGACGACACTTCAGCCAATCATAGATGCATTGCCAGTCAAGCAGCACCAGTTTAACCTGGAGAATAAATCATTGTGATTAGTTGAAATTTGGCACTCATTTATACTGATTTTGGCAAAATTTATCTTTAGCAATATTCAAATTCTGTACTACCAAGTGATTTTCTGATCTATGTGGTTTGAGGCACTGGGAGAGGAAATGTACTGAGTATTGCCCAGCTCTGTGATGTTTAACAAGGATTTCAAGAGGGTATTAGAAGTTTTTATTTTGGAAAGTAATGGCGTGCAGGAGCATGAGGAAAAAGACAGGAAATGGATACTAGATAATAGAGACAGACTGGGTAATGGAGCAGTTGCAGGCACAGTCTGCACTGTAATAATTTTGTGGTGTAAATAAGTAGGCTTTGGTTCTCTAGCAGGAACAAAGAAACACCCACCCAAGGGATTTTCAATTAAATAATATCCCTTCACCAGCTACAAGCAAGGATCTTTGGTAAGCAAGGAATTAAATGCTGGTATGCAAAAAAAACTGTTTGCATTGATCAGGTTAAGTCTGAAAAAGATCTCTCACAATGATTCGTGATTACACATTAATTGAAAATAGACATTGCTAGTGACAGAGGATGAGAAATTAGCACAATTTAAAATGATTAAGTCTGTCTGTGGCATGCATAAAACAACAACAGAGACGGAAAGAACAGTTAAATTATTAGGCTCTCAGCACACTTCTGGCTGTTATTCACAATTAAGGTTTTTAGTAATATAACATAAGCCTATTAAGGTGTCCTCATGCTGTTCTGACCAATTCCTGGGGAAGAGTTGCCCAATTTTTTATAGCTCCAAATTGTAAAGCCACTTGATTGGGTCATTTAAAAAGATGTCTATCTCTCAGGCCACATAAGTGTATGTTTTAAGAGGAGCCAATTTCACTCGACTTTCTTAAGCAAACAAAAGAGTGAGTTTACTAAATACTAAATGCAAGAACACCACAAATACACAGATTAGAACTGAGAGGTGAGTCCAAAAATAATCAAAGTTGAACATAACATAGAGATCAGTTTCAGAGCTCCTTGAAGATTAGACAATGGGTGTTGCAGCGCTCATGCTCACTGATACTGGGAGGACAGATGTTGATAGGTGAGCATGTCATTTCAAAATACTTAGTTTTGCAGGTCAGCTAAAATATAATTGTCCTGTCTTCTTTTGTCACTGTCGGAATTGCAGCTTTCAGAGAGAAATGTGGTAATTTGTTTTTAAGCCTGCAATATAGTATTGTTTAATGGCTGAGAATAGTACACAAACTTCACTAACACACAGGCAAGGGGTTGAAGTTGGTTTTTAAACCCTATTTTATATATTTCCAGAAGGGTAAAATATAAACTTGACTTTTGACTAATGTCCACAGTTTAGAATATATGTAAATATAATCTTGTACAAGTAAGAAATGCCTTTGGTTTGTATTGATGAATAGAGTCAAACTCTATGTCTGTTTTCTTCATATGCTACTCTACAGAACCAAACTGCTTTAGTGACTATGTATAAATAAATGTATTTTATGAATAAAATATATTTTTGCAATAAAAAAAAGTTTAGAGTATAACCCATAGATGCATTTTTGCTGAAAGGTGGTCATTAGATTGCCTTACACCTCTTGCCCTTTGATGTCTTACTTGTGGAAGTTTCCTTAGCACCCTGCAAGGTGCAACATTTCAGGGTTTATACAGGGTACCTTTTGGCAGTTAGTGCATGCCAAGCTTAAGCTATATTATCAGCCAGGTGTAGTCTGCAATCTTTGTTTGAAAAAAAAACTATTCTTGCCCAAAAGTTCAAGATATCTGTAAGCGACCTGCAGTTACGATGCATTGTCATAACAATGTGAAGTTTATTATTCACAATATAGTGCTGACTAGGATATAACATCATATTGATGCAGCTATAAATGAACCACTGATTATATTAATTATATTATAAATTGTGCAAATCAATTGCTGGATGATTGCCAAGTCCTGAAGGGGAAATCACGATGGGAGCTAGAAAGAGAGAAGTATTCTCCAGGGAGCTTCTGTTCATAGCTCTCAGTTTTACAGGAAAAAAGAAAAGTGAGCAGACTAGACCAATCCAGAATTGGAACTTGTATCAGTCTGGAACAAAGTCACCTGAGTGAGTATATGATTTGAAGATGCCGGTGTTGGACTGGGATGTACAAAGTTAAAAATCACACAACACTGAATTATAGTCCAACAGGTTTATTTGGAAGCACTAACTTTTGGAGCGCTGCTCCTTCATCAGGTGATCACCTGATGAAGGAGGAGCGCTCTGAAAGCTAGTGCTTCCAAATAAACCTGTTGGACTATAACCTGGTGTTGTATGATTTTTAACTAGTGAGTATAGACTGCATGTGACTCAAACATCACCTGGCTGTTAATTATTATAGTTTTACTTTTTTCATTCATTCATTGAATTGGGCACCTTTAGTTAGGCCCATCCCTAATTGACCAGAGGGCATTTAAGAGCCAGCCACATTATTGTGGATCTGGAGTTACCTGTGGACCAGATAAGGTAAGGACTGCAGATATCCTTCCGTTAAGGGCATTAGTAAATTAGGTGATTCTTTGTACAACAATTGACATTGGTTACATGGTCACCATTAAGCTAGTTTTAAATTTTATTTTGTTTTAAATTCAATTCATGTTTCACAACCTGCTGAGATGGGATTCAAACTCATGTTCCCAGAATATCAGCCTGGACTCTGGATTACTAGTCCAGTGTCATTACCACTAAGCCAGTAATCTGTTACACCACACTCCTCTCTGCTAATTGTTTGTCTTGTTGAGAATCCAAAATAAAATATTCCCAGAAAAAAACAAGTAGAATGAGTATATACCGTAAAACCCAAAGTCCCTTCCCTTTCAAGACTTTCTGTAAATTATTTTAGTGAGCTAATTTGAGAATGTTTCCACAATTGCTTTCTCAGTGGGCGTGCTCACTGTACAGAAAGAAATCCTTGGGCACCTATGATGGGATTTTGGTTAGTAAATGGTTGGCAGTTTGCACATGATTCCATTGTAAGATCTCAGACTGCAGCAAAGGCAAAAAAAATGACTACTTAATAACCCTCTCTGACTCTGTCCATTTCTTTACCCTCCAGAATATTGTGCTCTCTGCTCCTTCTTCCTCTTCCCTCTTTATCCCTATCCAACTGGACCTCATTATTCTGTCCCTTACTGCCTCATAGTTTCACCCAACCCTGGTCAAAGGCTCTTTACTACATTTTCTTTGGTTCAAAATCTTGCTCCCCCTGTCTTTCACAGTACAAGGGTAAGATCTACAATTGCAAATTTGGGATGACGCTTGATTTTGGTCGTCTTGCATTTTCTTTTGAAAGGCAAAATAGGAATGTATTCAGACAGAGGACCAGCTTGATCGTACTAAATGTCAGAGCAGGCTCAAATGATCCGCACCTGCTCCTAGTTTCTATGTTTTTTAATTTCAGTATTGTTGAAAAAAAATGACAATTTGTTGAAGCATTTCATCTTGCATTCATCGTGTCAATTCACAAGAATACCCAATTCAAGGGAAAAACCAATGCTTATACTGCATGAAGAGAATGTTTATTGGTTGGCACATGAACTCTGATTAGTAGAAGTATTGCCAAGGAGAATACACAAATTAACGACGATTGACAGTTAACTGCCGGCTTCTTTTAAGTTTTAAGCCAGACAGATTGACTTATTTATCAGAGCAGTGTCCTGACAAATAAAACAGAGAATGGCCATCACTTATTTCATTGAGTTGAAACAGGCACAGCACCTGTACACGTTCTTTCTGTCTGCAAAGAACAGGGTACTAGATATTAAAAAATTTAACTTCCAATACATGCAAATGCAGAACGCTGCAATCTTAAATTGGTTGGCTTTCTCTATCAATTGATATTCTTGTGAATTGTCCTGATGAATGCAATATGAAGAGCTTTGACAAAATATGTCCTTGTTATCAATAGTGAAGTTCTGTACTGCTAAATAACTATGTTCTTAACTGATAAAAAGAGTAATACATAAGACACAATAGTTAGAAATAAAGAGTCGCCAAGAAAAATCTAAAAGCTACCTCAAAAATAATAAACATTAAATCTTAACCAGAAAGCTATAATATAGTGAGGATGAGTGATGTTATCCATTGATAGGATGTCAGGTTCATTGGTGGTATGTCCCACTGATCAAATGACTGATCCAATCAAACATGTTCCGTTGGCTGTTTATAATGACAGAGTACACACTGTATCTCACTGTAGCCCAGATTTGCATGAGCTAAAACAAAAGGTTTACTGCTGGATTCTGAGATTGACCAACACTTGCAGAACCCCTTGAATAGCTCATAATCAATTTAAGATAATCATCTCATTATAGAAAGGATATGACTTCACTAGATAGGATGCAGAGAAAGTTTACCAGGATGCTGCCTGGTCTGGATGGGTTTAGATATGAGGAAAGATTGAATAATCTGGTGTTGTTTTTCTGAGAGGGGCAGCATGATGGCTCAGTGGTTAGTACTGGTGCTTCACAGTACCATGGACCCGAGTCCATTTCCAGCCTTGGCCGAGTATCTGTGTGCACATTCTCCCTGTGTCTGTGTGGGTTTACTCCGGGTGCTCTGGTTTCCTCCCACAGTCCAAAGGTGTGCAGATTAGGTGGATTGGCCATGCTAAATAAACCATAGTGACCAAGGATGTGCAGGCTAGGTGGATTAGCCACGGGAAATGCAGGGTTACGGGGATAAGGTGGAGTGGGGAGTGGTGGTGGTGAGTGTGGGTGGGATGCTCTTTGGAGAGTCAGTGTGGACTTGTTCAGTCAAATGGCCTGTTTCCATACTGTAGGGATTCTAAAGATGCAAAGGTTGACAGAAGACCTGATGGAGATGCATAAGATTGAGGGCCATAAATAAGGTGGATGTAGAGATATTTTCTCATTAGTAAAAAGTTCAAAAACCAAGGCATAGATTTAAAGTGGAAGATAGAAAGCTAATGGAACATTGAGGAAAAATATTTTACCCAAAGGATTGTGGGAGTTGGAACATATTGCCTGAAATGGTAATTGAGCCACAACCTCCCATAACATTGAGTCAATATTCAAATATTCACGCATGTGGCCATAACTTCCAAGACCATGGACAAAAGCTGGCAAATAAGATTTGTGTAGTCAAATCTTTATTGATTGGCACTAACAAGATTTGTTGAATGGACTCCTGCTATGTTATAAATGTCTGAGTTTATGAATTAGTTGAACTTGTAATGTGGCTCATTTACACATGATAGAAGCAACATCTATTCACACATAGGAACCTGATCGCCATAAAGAATATGTTTTGAACCTTGTGCTTTTGGAATTTCATGGGAGCTTGGGGAGCCCGTAGTTTTCCCTGTGGTTTCTCTATGGTAGCCTTGGCCAATCAGAATTGACATTACATCCAATCAGCATCTTTTTTACAGTGTTGTATAAACTGTTGTGATAATTTGAAATGTCACGTTCTTGTGTTTGTGTTGATGAGTGCCAAACTAAAATCTCTAGCAACATCCATTTAGCAATATTCAAATTCCTAACTACTAACTGCCTGTTTAAATTTTAATTGTACTCCACAAATATCCAAAATGTCTTCTACATTTACAGACAGGATGGTCTTACATGGATTAATGTTCAGCAGTCTTACATGGAAATGGGTGAGTTTCCCATTGTTATCTCACAGACTACCTCCAAGGTCAGATTAATGAGACATCTGTTACACTGGAAGCCAACTATATCGTGTTCTGTCATTTCACAAATGAAAAAGGAACTGTCTATTTTCACACTTCAATATTTAATATCCCCAAATAAATCCTCACACTGGACCTGTTATATAAAGAGAACAGGAAGTGCATCTACAGGCTACTGATAATGAAAAAGTGCAGACACTATGGAAGCAAAATTACGCTTTGGCCACTGAGCCAAATAGATAACAGGAAACCTCCAGATTCTTTACATTTCTACAACAGCACCATCCAAATCCATGGCCTCCACCACCCATGAGACAAAGGCAGCAGATTCATGGGATCAACACCGCCTCAAAGACTTGGTATTCTGACTTGGATACATATTGTGTGTTGATTCATCATTGCTTGGTTAAAACTGTGATCTCCCTCCCCAACAGCAGAGTGCAAAACACTCAGATATGATATATTCACAGAAGCCTTAAGAGCTTAGCGCCATGCAACGTTCCAGCACTATCTCACTGCAGGTTGCTAATAAAGTGCTCTCTTCAGTGCAGCCATCAGTGCTCTGCAGCGAGGGAATCTGAAATGATGGAAAGTCCCACTGCCCAGAGTTCAACTCAGCATGAGATGAGGCAAGTGTATAAACAGCTGTGATCTGGGGCAATTGGCATCAGTTACACCTGGATGCACCTGTGGGTTAAGGGTTGGTCGGAGGCATAGAAATCCCCAGCAGCTCCTTGAAAACAGATTTTTTTAAAATTAGATTCCCTACAGTGTGGAAACAGGCCCTTCGGCCCAACCAACCCTCCAAAGAGCAATCCAATCAGTCCCATTGGCAATTCAACACGACCAATTCACCTGACCCGCACATCTTTGGACTGTGGGAGGAAACTGGAACTCCCGGAGGAAACCCAAGCAGAGAATGTGCAAACTCCACATAGGCTGTTGCCCGAGGTGGGAATTGAACCCGGGTTCCTGGCGCTGTGAGGCAGTAGTGATAACTCCTGTGCCACTGTGCCGCCCTTATGTTGTAACTTTTCAGGGGAGCTGTATCCTTGATGGGAATCGCCAGGATGAGATTGCTACCCAACCCTTCTGAGCACAAGTCCTCATCCAGCTGATCACGCATTTCACTTCTGAAGGTCCAGGACAACCTTAATAGGTTCCTGCACTGCATTTCAGAGAGTTGAAGAAAATGACAGCAAGGCCAATGGATCCATGAACTTGTCATTCTCCTTCACTTGCTGCATTTCCCCCTGGAGGAAGTGTAATGGCTGTTGGAGATTCGTACTGGGTTTGTCGACAAAGTTGCCTTCCACCACTCATTTCCCACTTGACCTCATTGATGTTCCCACACACTCCTTATTCACCTGCAGGCTTACCATTCTCCTCACATTCTCTCAAGTCCCACAAAATCCAACTTCTCCAAATCCCCATGACTTTCATTCTGGCCAGAACTTCAACTTGGGAAACAAGTTGATTGGTAGTTATCAAATATTCTGCAATTGTAAAAATCAAAACGTGAGCCATCTAATTCCCCACCTGTGGCAATGTTTGTGGAAAAATTATTCAAGACATAAGAAATTGCCTTGACGTGATTAGAGAGAAATATCAAGTCCGCCTCCCTTTCTCCATGTAACAGTTAGGAGAAAGTGAGGACTGCAAAGAGCTTAAGCTCAAAATGTCAACTCTCCTGCTCCATAGGACACTGCCTGAGCAGCTGTGCTTTTCCAGCATCCCACACACCTTTTGATTCCATGTAACAGTTGTCAAATGTCTAGCCATGTATCCCACAATCTGACTTTTAGCATGGTCCAATGAATGGCTTCATTTCTAGAATTTTGGCCCTGACACCACTTGCCTTGGTAAATTGTCAGAAGAGATTTCCTTAATGTCGGCAGCAACAAAACTCAGGCTTGTTTAAATACCATTTTCCTACAGTCCATGCTTGATGCATCTACAATGGTGAGGAAGGTCCATATGTGAAGGCATCACTCTCCATCTGTCCTTTTCCCTTCTGCTATTCAACTGTAACTATTTATAACACATACTAAAGCAAAAAGCGTTCTAAATACTGCAAACCCAAAATCAAACAGGAAATACTCAGAAAGGTTGGTAGCATCAATGGAGAGAGGAACATGGTTACCTTTTCAGGTCAATGGCCTTTCTTCAATGTCCTTCATTCAGAATATTTCAGAAGTTCTACTAAAAGGACTTCAACCTGAAATGTTAAATCATGTTCCTCTCTTTTCTGGATTTGGCCATCTTTACTTTCTTCACTTATTTTGTTCTCACTTGTTCTTGTGTTGAACCACTATTTTCTTCTGTTGCGTAATCATTGTTGAGCTTAACTTTCCTTTTGTTCCTTTGAACCCTTTCCTAGCTTTTCCCTGCTTTACTCATGTAAAATATCTTTCATTTTGATGGAAGGTCAATGTAAACTCTACTTTTCCTGTCCACAGCAACTGCTGACCTGTTGGGTGTTTCTAGCATTTTCTGTTTTTATCTCAAACGAAACAAGTTCTTCCTGACTAGTTGATTGAGTACAGGTCGCTTAGGTTAGGGGAGTGGATGTAATCTCGCACAATTATTAGGAAAACACAATGGCTTTCCCTCAAGTGAGCTCTGCTTGAAATCGTAGACAAGCCTTGGTGAAGTCATTATTGGCCCATCTGGATATTTTAAAGAAGAATGCATTCTGGCTTCTGATAGGTGACCCTCTAACCTGATCGGAAAATCAAGGCCAACAGGTAACTGTAGTTACCACAAGTGGGTAAAGTTATCACCATAGAGTTAGTCAGCTAGTTCAATGGCATAGAGGAAGATTACTGTTAGTGGTGGAAGGTGAATATGATTACAATTCCTATCTCTTAAAAGGACCAGATTGGTGTCAATGCATTTCTATTACTCTACGTGGTGGACAGTATTAATCTGTGTGGCCCACATCCATGACTTTGTGATGAAGTCAGATTGATCAATGCTCATCTTGAAAAATGTCCATATTACAGAGGAGGAAGGGCTGGGTGTCTTGAAATGCAAAAAAGTGGATAAATCCCCAGGACCTGATCAGGTGTACCCTAGAACTCTGTGGGAAGCTAGAGAAGTGATTGCTGGGCCTCTTGCTGAGATATTTGTATCATCGATAGTCACAGGTGAGGTGCCGGAAGACTGGAGGTTGGCTAACGTGGTGCCACTGTCTAAGAAGGGTGGTAAGGACAAGCCAGGGAACTATAGACCAGTGAGCCTGACGTCGGTGGTGGGCAAGTTGTTGGAGGGAATCCTGAGGGACAGGATGTCCATGTATTTGGAAAGGCAAGGACTGATTAGGGGCAGTCCAACATGATTTGAGCGTGGGAAATTATGTCTCACGAACTTTATTTGGGTTTTTTGAGGAAGTAACAAAGAACATTGATGAGGTCAGAGCGGTAGATGTGATCTATATGGATTTCAGTAAGGTGTTCGACAAGGTTCCCCATGGGAGACTGATTAGCAAGGTTAGATCTTACGGAATACAGAGAGAACTAGTCATTTGGATACAGAACTGGCTCAAAGGTAGAAGACAGAGGGTGGTGGTGGAGGGTTGTTTTTCAGACTGGAGGCCTGTGACCAGTGGAATGCCACAAGGAGGTCCTCTACTTTTTGTCATTTATATAAATGATTTGGATGCGAGCATAAGAGGTACAATTAGTAAGTTTGGTAAGTTTGCCAAAATTGGAGGTGTAGTGGACAGCGAAGAGGGTTACCTCAGATTACAACAGGATCTTGACCAGATGGGCGAATGGGCTGAGAAGTGG
>NC_057735.1:43035859-43041422 GCF_004010195.1 Chiloscyllium plagiosum | reverse complement strand
GGATGTTGCCAGGGTTGGAGGATCTGAGCTATAGGGAGAGGCTGAACAGACTGGGGCTGTTTTCCCTGGAGCGTCGGAGGCTGAGGGGTGACCTTATAGAGGTTTACAAAATTATGAGGGGCGTGGATAGGGTAAATAGGCAAAGTCTTTCCCTGGGATGGGGGAGTCCAGAACTAGAGGGCATAGATTCGGGGTGAGAGGGGAAAGATATAAAAGAGACCTACCGGGCAACGTTTTCATGCAGAGGGTGGTATGTGTATGGAATGAGCTGCCAGAGGAAGTGGTGGAGGCTGGTACAATTGCAACATTTAAGAGGCATTTGTATGGGTATATGAATAGGAAGGGTTTGGAGAGATATGGGCCGGGTGCTGGCAGCTGGGACTAGATTGGTTTGGGGTATCTGGTCGGCATGGACGGGTTGGACCGAAGGATCTGTTTCTATGCTGTACATCTCTATGACTCTATGTCACCTCTATTTCTTTCACTGGGCACTGTTTGCCAGTAGATTAGATTCCATTGGCAGTTTTTTTTGTCTCCAATGGTTTGACAGTGCCCGGTGGAAGAAATAGAGGTGACATGAGGACACATTTCAAACAGTACCAAACAGTGTCCCGTGGTTACAAACATCTCTGCCTGCACTCTCATCTTTGTCACTTCAACAAAAATATTTGTAGTGTCATCAGGTGATACAGGATTCTGCAAAAGAAAGGAAAGAAAAACAAATGAAAGAAAGTGAATAACTACTTGAATAGTTTGAAACAGTTGGAGAGTTTGAAAAGGTCAAAATTGCTGTTGAAATCCTATAGCAAAGGAATAGCTAATGTAACTATTCTGATATAAGTGGCTCTTTGTAACAAGTGGAGATCATTTATGTAGTACAGAGTGTAGGAGGGAAGAAAGGTGCATTTTGCAGGCTGACGTTTACCAAGCCCCAGAATAAATGAATGAATGTTTAATGAAGTGAGCTGGAGAAGAGCCTGTGATTCTGTTTTGTATTGAGGTTAATGATATGAGAAGTAGATAGCTGAATGTTTAAAAGAGGGAAGATAAGGTACAGTTGCTGCCAGATGAAAGGTCAAAATATGTGATCTCTAAGCTCATTTCCATTTCAACTGGCAACAGAAAACTGAGCAGGATAACTGGCTTTGTTTAAAGATATAGATCACTGTGCAGGGAATGAGTTTGGGAAATAGCTAGGATTTGTTCAAAATAGTGGTATCTTACTTGGAAGTTTAATATAAATTCAAACAGGGTTAGGGAAACCTGCCAGAATACATTCAATATTGTGAGAAATATTTGGAAGGAAAGTTGGAGAGTGGGGGCAGGTCAAAACTGTAAAATACTGAAGGAAAAGTTGGAAACCCAAGAGAGACGAATAAGGAGTAACCAGGTAGAAATAAAATGTGCAATATTAATCGAGGAAATGAGAAAGGGAAATAAATACTATAAAAATAAATTCTGTAAAGGTGATAAATGGAAAGATTTTTAAAAAATTTAACAATTAAAATTATATAGAATGATGAGATAGAAGTAGAAATAGTGATCTTAATTTGATAGCTGTTAGAATAAATCTAAACACCATCCTGCAGTGTACTTCTATCAAGTCTGTGACAGTCAGTCGGTAGGTAGCCAACAAAATGCGGACGACATTGACATTTTACTTGTTGATTTATTTAGTAGGTTTATTTGGCCAAAATAGATTTTAACTGTTTTCTGTTCCATATCTAGCTGGCATCACCTGTTCACACAGGCTCCTCTTCTTTGCTCTTTTTGTGATTTTACCTTTGTAATACAAATCTGAAAATGTAGTTTCATGTGTTTACTTGAAATTGAGAACCAATCGAACTACAAAGTCAGCAGCTGGAAGAGAGGGATGTGGTTTTGATCAGATATAATTTGGTAGAGGTTATTAGAAATGGAATGCTTTCAATTCAAAACATAAAACATTGTTACACCCCAAGACTTCCCATTGGTCTTTTATTAGTTACCAGTATTTTTTAACTGAAGGGATTAACAGTGCTGTAACAAGGAAATTTATGTATTTACAATCAAATATTGAAAGGAATTTGTAAAGAGCAACAATCATTCAGTTTGGTTCTTATAATACGTCAGAAACTAATTGCTGAATTTTCTGCTTCTGTTTAGTTTTCTTTGTAAATAGGTTGGGGAGAGTTGTTTTAGCTTCTACACGTAGTGGCTCTGTGTAACAATAACTTCACATCTTCGGAAGTAATAGGATAGCATGTCGAGCAATTCATGCATTCTGTAATAAATGATTTAACACGTTTTAGATTAACTGGCAGGCCTGATCCATGTTAACTTATAAAGATAGAAAATAAACAGATAGCATACAGTGCCAGAGAGACACCAAGGTAAAACTGCACAATGTCGATTCTTGACAGGCAATGTGATGCATGATTACAATGCACCCTTTGAGATAATATAGACAGCACATCAGCTTGGTACTGTCTGCTCATCACCATGATTACACTGAACAGGACAGGGCTGAGTTTGCTGCTGATTGGCTGCAATGCTCAGCAGGGGCCTAGGTGTGTTTATGAGGCTATTACAAGCCTGAACCTCTTAAAGGCAGCCTGTATCTGATAAAGTAATGATATATTTGGTTGCTGCAAGTGGTGGAACTGTGTCGAAAAGTAGTTGAGAAGTTCTCTCCATCCAACTGTCAAACTCACAGGAACTCTAAGACAGTGGAAGAAAGCTTATTGAGTGCACATTGATGGAACAGGTAACAAATGTATAAATGTCACTGATTTAATCGTTCATCTGCTTAGTCTCTCTGTTGAGGCTCAAGTTAGAGTCATAGAGACATAGAGATGTACAGCATGGAAACAGACCCTTCGGTCCAACCTGTCCATGCCGACCAGATATCCCAACCCAATCTAGCTCCACCTGCTAGCACCTGGCCAATATCCCTCCAAACCCTTCCTATTCGTATACCCATCTAAATGCCTTTTAAATGTTGCAATTGTACTAGTCTCCACCACTTCCTCTGGCAGCTCATTCCTTCACGTACCACCCTCTGCGTGAAAAAGCTGCACCTTTGCTCTCTTTTATATCTTTCCCCTCTCACCCTAATCCTACGTCCTCTAGTTCTGGACTCCCCCACCCCAGGGAAAAGACTTTGTCTATTTACCCTATCCATGTTCCTCATGATTTTATAAACCTCTATAAAGTCACCCCTCAGCGTCTGACACCTCAGGGAAAACAGCCCCAGCCTATTCAGCCTCTCCCTGAAACTCAAATCCTCCAACCCTGGCAATGTCCTTGTGAATCTTTTCTGAACCTTTTCAAGTTTCACAACATCTTTCCGATAGGAAGGAGACCAGAATTACATTCAATATTCCAACAGTGGCCTAACCAACGTCCTGTACAGCTACAACATGACCTCCCAACTCCTGTACTCAATACTCTGACTAATAAAGGAAAGCATACCAAACGTCTTCTTCACTATCCTATCTACCTGCGACTCCACTTTCAAGGACCTATGAACCTGCACTCCAAGGTCTCTTTGTTCAACAATGCTCCCTAGGACCTTATCATTAAGTGCATAAATACTGCTAAGATTTGCTTTCCCAAAATGCACACCTCGTATTTATCTGAATTAAACTCCATCGGCCACTTCTCAGCCCATTGGCCCATCTGATCAAGATCCCGTTATAATCTGAGGTAACCTTCTTCACTGTCCAATTTTGGTGTCAGCTGAAAACTTACTAACTGTACCTCTTATGCTCATATCCAAATCATTTATATAAATGACGAAAAGTAGAGGACCCAGCACTGAACCTTGTGGCACTCCACTGGTCACAGGCCTCTTGTCTGAAAACAACCCTCCACCACCACCCTCTGTCTTCTACCTTTGAGCCAGTTCTGTATCCAAATGGCTAGTTGTCCCTGTATTCCATGAGATCTAACTTTGCTAATCAGTCTCCCATGGGGAACCTTGTCGAATGCCTTACTGAAGTCCACAAAGATCATATCTACCGCTCTGCCCTCATTAATTCTCTTTGGTACTTCTTCAAAAAACTCAATCAGATTTGTGAGAGATGATTTCCCATGCACAAAGCCGTGTTGACTGTCCCGAATCAGTCCTTGCCTTTCCAAATGCATGCACATCCTGTCCCTCACGATTCCCTCCAACAACTTACCCACCACCGACGTCAGACTCACTGGTCTATAGTTCCCTTGTTTGTCCTTACCACCTTTCTTAAACAGTGGCACCACGTTAGCCAACCTCCAGTCTTTCGGCACCTCACCTGTGACTATCTCATTAAGAGGCCCAGCAATTACTTCCCAAGCTTCCCACAGAGTTCTTGGGTACACCTGATCAGGTCCTGGGGAATTATCTACTTTTATGCATTTTAAGACATCCAGCACAGTTTTCAAGATGTCACCAACTATTTCCTTACATTCTATATCTTCCATGTCTTTTTCCACAGTAAATACTGATGCAAAATACTCGTTTAGTATCTCCACCATTTTCTGTGGCTCCACATAAAGGCGGCCTTGTTGATCTTTGAGGGGCCTTATTCTGTCCCTAGTTACCTTTTTGTTCTCAGTGTATTTCAAAAAACCCTTTGGATTCTCCTCATTTGCCAAAGCTATCTCATGTCCCCTTTTTGCCCTCCTTATTTCTCTCTCAAGTATACTCCTACTGCCTTTATACTCTTCTAAGAATTCACTCAATCTTTATTGTCTATACCTTACATATGCTTCCTCCTTTTTTTCACCAAACCCTCAATTTCTTTAGTCATCCAGCATTCCCTATACTTACCAACCTTTCCTTTCACCCAACCAGGAATATACTCTCGTTATCTCATTTCTGAAGGCTTCCCAGTTTCCAGCTGTCCTTTTGCCTGCAAACATTTGCCCCCCATTTCCTGTATACATTTCCTGTATACCTTTGAATGTTCTTGCCTAATACCATCAGCTGGGAATTTGTGTTGCTGACATTTCGTCCCCTGTCTAGGTGACATCCTCAGTGCTTGGGAGCCTCCTGTGAAGCGCTTCTGTGTTGTTTCCTCCGGCAGTTATAGTGGTTTGTCTCTGTCGCTTCCGGTTGTCAGTTCCAGCTGTCCGCTGCAGTGGCCGGTACATTGGGTCCAGGTCGATGTGCTTATTGATTGAATCTGTGGATGAGTGCCATGCCTCTAGGAATTCTCTGGCTGTTCTCTGTTTGGCTTGTCCTATAATAGTAGTATTGTCCCAGTCGAGTTCATGTTGCTTGTCATCTGCGTGTGTGGCTACTAAGGATAGCTGGTCGTGTCGTTTCGTGGCTAGTTGGTGTTCATGGATGCGGATCGTTAGCTGTCTTCCTGTTTGTCCTATGTAGTGTTTTGTACAGTCTTTGCATGGGATTTTGTACGCTATGTTGGTTTTGCTCATACTGGGTATCAGGTCCTTTGTCCTGTTGAGTTGTTGTCTGAGAGTGACTGTTGGTTTGTGTGCTGTTATGAGTCCTAGTGGTCGCAGTAGTCTGACTGTCAGTTCAGAAATGTTCTTGATGTATGGCAGGGCGGCTCGTCCTTTGGGTTGTGGCATGTCC
>NC_057735.1:43013555-43035420 GCF_004010195.1 Chiloscyllium plagiosum | reverse complement strand
CTGCGACCACTAGGACTCATAACAGCACACAAACCAACAGCCACTCTCAGACAATAACTCACCAGGACAAAGGTCCCGATACCCAGCATGAGCAAAACCAATGTAGTGTACAAAATCCCATGCAAGGACTGCACAAAACACTACATAGGACAAACAGGAAAATAGCTAATGATCCGTATCCATGAACACCAACTAGCCACGAAACGACACGACCAGCTATCCTTAGTAGCCACACACACAGATGACAAGCAACATGAGTTCGACTGGGACAACACTACTATTATAGGACAAGCCAAACAGAGAACAGCCAAGGACTTCCTAGAGGCATGACACTCATCCACAGATTCTATCAACAAACACATCGACCTGGACCCAATATACCGGCCACTGCAGCGGACAGCTGGAACTGACAACCGGAAGCGACATAGATAAACCACTACAAATGCCGGAGGAAAGATCACAGAAGCGCTTCACAGGAGGCTCCCAAGCACTGAGGATGTCGCCTAGACAGGGGGCGAAACGTCTGCTTCACAAATTCCCAGTTCGGCTAACAGTACCACAACAACAAGCACCCGAGCTACAAATCTTCTCACAAACTTTAACACCATTAAAATTGGCCTTTCTCCAATTTAGAACTTCAACTTTTAGATCTGGTCTATCCTTTTCCATCACTATTTTAAAACCAATAGAATTATGGTCGCTGGCCCCAATGTGCTCCCCCACTGACACCTCAGTCACCTGCCCTGCCTTATTTCCTAAGAGTAGGTCAAAAGTTTTGCACCTTCCCTAGTAGGTACATCCACATATTGAACCAGAACATTTTCTTGTCCACACTTAACAAATTCCTCTCCATCTAAACCCTTAACACTATGGCAGTCCCAGTTTGTGTTTGGAAAATTAAAACCCCCTACCATAGCCACCCTATCATTCTTACAGATAGCTGAGATCTCCTTACAAATTTGTTTCTCAGTTTCCCTCTGATTATTAAGGAGTCGATAACGCAATCCCAATAAGGTGATCATCCATTTTTTATTTGTCAGTTCTACCCAAATAACTTACCTAGATGTATTTCCAGGAATATCCTCCCTCAGTAATACTATTCCTTATCAAAAACACCACTCCCCCTCCTCTCTTGCCTCCCTTTCTATCCTTCCTATAGCATGTAGATTAGATTAGATTAGATTAAATTACTTAGATTAGATTATTTACAGTGTGGAAACAGGCCCTTTGGCCCAACAAGTTCACACCAACCATCTGAAGAGCAACCCAACCATACCCGTTCCCCTACATTTACCCCTTCATCTAACACTACAGGCAACTTAGCATGGCCAATTCACCTTACAGCACATTTTTGGACTGTGGGAGGAAACTGGAGCACCCGGAGGAAACCCACGCAGACATGGGGATAATGTACAAACTCCACAGACAGTTGCCTGAGGCAGGAATTGAACACGGGTCTCTGGCACTGTGACGCAGCAGTGCTAATCACTGTATCCTGGATCATTTAAGTGCCAGTCCTGTCCATCCCTGAGCCATCTGTAATTGCTATGATATCCCAGTCCCATGTTCCTAACCATGCCCTGAGTTCATCTGCCTTTCCTGTTAGGTCCCTTGCATTGAAATAAATGCAGTTTAATTTATCAGTTTTACCTTGTTCTCTGCTTTGTCCCTGCCTGCCCTGACTGTTTGAGTCGCTTCTGTTCCCAACTGTAACAGTCTCAGATTGTCTCTTTCCTCACTATCTCCTTGGGTCCCACCTCCCCCCCCGCCCCCAACCTTACTGGTTTACATCCTCCCGAGCAGCTCTGGGTGGGTTGCGCTTCGGCGGGGCGGTGTGGACTTGTTGGGCTGAAGGGCCTGTTTCCACATTGTAAGTAATCTAATCTAATCTAATCTAAATTTCCCTGCCAGTACATTAGTCCCCTTCCAATTTAGGTGCAATCCATCCTTCTTGTAAAGATCACTTCTACCCCAAAAGAAATTCCAGTGATTTAAAAATGTGAATTCTTCTCCCATACACCAACTCCTCAGCTATGCATTCATCTGCTCTATCCTCCTATTCCTGCCTTTACTAGTAGCTCGTAGCACCGGGAGTAATCCAGATATTACTACTATCAAGGACCTGCTTTATAAATTCCTGCCTAACTCTCTGTAATCTCCCTTCAGAATCTCAACCTTTTCCCTTTCTTTGTCATTGGTTCCAATGTGTACAATGACCTCCTGCTGGCTCCTCTCCCCTTTGGAACATTCTGCACCCTCTCTGATGCATTCTTTTGTCCTGGCACCAGGGAAGCAATAACCATTCTGATTTTTCGCTGCTGGTCACAGAAACGTCTGTCTGTACCTCAGACTAGAGAGTTCCCTAACACAATTGATCTCTTGGAACCCGACGTACCCCTGGTTGCATTAGAGCCGGTCTCAATACCAGAAACTTGGCTGTTCGTGCTACGATCCCCTGAGAATCTATCACCCCCTATATTTTCCAAAACAGCATACTTGTTTGAAATGGGGATAGCCACAGAAGACTCCTGCACTAACAGCCTACCTCTCTTACTTTTCCTGGAGTTAACCCATCTATATGACTGTATCTGCGACTTTCACCCCTTCCTATAACTGCCATCCATCACATCCCCATGCTCTTGTAAATTCCTCATTGCCTCTAACTGTCACTCCAACCGATCTATTCAATCTGATAGGATTTGGAGCCAATGGCATTTATTGCAGATTTAATCCTCAGTAATCCGTAAACTCTTCCTCAACTCCCACATCCGACAAGAAGAGCATATCACTCTACTAAAGGCCTACACAATCTACAGACCCAGAAAATAGCACCATCTTATTCCTCTACAAAACACTGCTCCAGGCTACTTTAATATTTATGGCTTATATTTTAAGTTTAATCAAGAGACATATCTCAATAAAACATAAAATCAAGAAAGAACCCAGTCTACTCACTACTGCAGACTTACTGTAATGCCATGCTTAAATATTCACTTCTGTTTCTGTGGTGTGACCTCTCCCAAACAGGTTCCTCCAAGATTAGTTGTGAATTTCACTGTTTGTTCATTTTCCCAGACACACTCTGATGTCCAGCGCTACCTGAATTCAAACAGCAAGTTATTTGATGACAGCATCAGATGTCATTTCAGGTCACAGACAAAGTTCTCTGGATGGAAGTCCATGCTGAAGCCTGCTGCATCATCACGAAGCAAAAGAAACAAGACTTTTACAGGGCTTTGGGTGCTGCTGACACCTTTCGCCCTTGTCGTACAACATCCCTATTCTTTTGTGACCCCTGTATTGTAAGGTGGAGTTGTCAATTAGTCATTCAGAACTGTCAGTGTCAGGGAGGGCCAACACACAGAGAGGGCAATGTGTTAGGATGGCCAGTGAATAGGGACCCCACACGTCTGTGTACTGTTCATTACAATGTACTTTCCCTTTAAAAACTCTATTTTCAATGGGTATTGCATCCTCCTTCCTCACAAGTTGAGTCATTGAGTCTCCCCACTCTGCATGCATTCAGTCATTTTCTTTCTGATTGCACATTTTCCATTTGCAGCATGATGGAAGGTGACAGCGAGTTCTCTGCAGCCAGTGGCTGATAACCTCAGCCTCAATGTGTTGGACAGCTCCCATACATCCATATCTCCTTCTGGTAGTCCAACCTCTAAACCCATAGACTTCGCACTTCCTCAGGTCCCTACCCAACTTGTACACATGAACCTGCATCTGCCCACCTTTTACACCTAGTCCCTGGCATGTGAGATGACCATGCCAGCACTGGTCATACATTATCTGCCACCTGAAATGAGGGCACTCCTGATGTGGATATAGCCCTTTCCCACATTATCCCCTTCCCAGTCATGCTTAACCATATTCTCCCTTTGCAGAAACTGCTGGCCTCCCTTTACAACTGCCATCTACCCTCCCACTACCTAATTCCCCAACCTGCAACTCCCAGGCCCTCAGACTAACTGGCACAGTATCATTCTTGTGGCAATGGCTGCTCTTGCTCCCAGCCCAACTCCTTCTCCTCTTAAATTTTTTGGATGGAGCTGATGGTCTAATTGTGTTCCTGTGTCCTTCAGCAACTTAACTGGATAGCCTTGGATGAGAAGTGCCAACCCCCTGAATAGTACTTGTACATAGTCCCAACAGCATTAGCCCTACCACCAGGACTCAGTGCAATGGAGCAAACAGACTGACTGTGACCTCCTGACCTAGAACACCTTGAGCATTTGATTGGTTTGGCAAGGCAGTACAAGGCATGGATGGTGTGAGTGAGTGAGTGTGAAGATCGCAAGCAAACAGCCCTGACACTTAGCCTGTCCCAGCCTGAGCTGGGACCCTATCCTTGTGTGCAAAGTGTCTCTTCCTGGGCCTTTCGATTGTGGTTGCCTGTGCACCTTGCTATATAAACACAGGATTCTGGGTCCTCCGCGATAGGGGATGGGAAAGAATTGTGGCTGTAAGAGCTACTCCTTTTTCTTGAGGTATTTTAGGTGTTGGAGGTGATTTTCTCAAATTCCAGGAGCAGCAATTACATTTTTATAAGCTGTTGCCTTGCTTTGGAACACTGGGGGGGAAGAAAGATTGAAACAACGGCACTTTAAAAAGGAGAAAGACAAACAAAGGCAGTGACCACATGGTCAGAGAAAGAAACCTACGCTGCTAACTGACACAGCAGTGAATCTGCACAGTTACTGCCTTTGCTGTTTGAGCTCATGTACCTCTGGACATCAGAGTGCACCTAAGAAAAATTAACAAACAGTGAAATTCACAGCTGACCTTGGATGAACCAATGTTGGAGAGCTCACAGCACAGGAACAAATAAATGCATAGATTTTAAATGTAACCTTGCTGTAAGTCTGAAATAGTGAGTAGAGGCTGTTCTTTCTTTCTGGGCGGCACGGTGGCACAGTGGTTAGCACTGCTGCCTCACAGCGTCGGAGACCCGGGTTCAATTTCCCCCTCAGACGACTGACTGTGTGGAGTTTGCACGTTCTCCCCGTGTCTGCGTGGGCTTCCTCCGGGTGCTCCGGTTTCCTCCCACAATCCAAAGATGTGCAGGTTAGGTGAATTGGCCATGCTAAATTGCCTGTAGTGTTAGGTAAGGGGTAAATGTAGGGGTATGGGTGGGTTGCGCTTCGGCGGGTCGGTGTGGACTTGTTGGGCCGAAGGGCCTGTTTCCACACTGTAATGTAATGTAATCTAATATGTTTTACTGAGATCTGTCCTTTGATTAAATTTTAAAAATATAAGCCTGGAGCAGTTTTGCTTTAGAGCAATAAGACAGTGCCATTTTCTGGGTCTGTAGAATGTGAAGAAGCAAAGATGGCCTTCAGTAAAGTGATGTGCTCTTCCTGTCGGATGTGGGAGTTTAGGAAGTGTTTCCATGTTACCAATGATTGATTGTGAATCCTTTCATATTGATGGATCGGTTGGAGCAGCAGTTAGAAGCAATAAGGAATTTACAGGACCTGGGATGTGGTGGATGGCAGTTATAGGAAAGGGGAAAAGCTGCAGATACAGTCAGGTGAATGGGCTAACTCCAGGAAAGGTAGTAGAGGGTGGCAGGTAGTGCAGGAGTCTCCTGCGGCTATCCCCATCTCAAACAATAATGCTGTTTTGGAAAATGTAGGGGGTGATGGACTCTTACGGGAATGTAGCCAAGTTTCGGGTACCGAGACTGGCTCTAATGTAATGAGGGGTACGTCAGGTTCCAAGCGATCGATTGTGGTGGGGGACTCTCTAGTTAGATGCACAGACAGATATTTCTGTGGCTGGATTCGAAATATCAGAATAGTGTGTTGCCTCCCTGGTGCCAGGATCAAAGATATCTCAGAGAGAGTGCAGAATGTTCTCAAAGGGGAGAGGGACCAGCAGCAGTCATTGTGCACATTAAAACTATAGACAGAGGAAGGGGAAAGGATGAGGTTCTGAAGAGAAAAATGTAGAAAGTTAGGCAGGAATTTAAAAAGGAGATCCTCAAAGGTAGTAATCCCAGTAATCTGGATTAATCCCAGTGCTATGAGCTAGTGAGGGTAGGAATTGGAGGACAGAACAGATAATTGCATGGCTGAGATGCTAATGGAGGGGAGAGGATTCACATTTTTGGATCATTGGAATCAATTCTGAGCTAGAAGTGACCTGTACAAGAAGGAAGGATTGCAGGGAGATTGGCAGGGAGATTTACTAGAGCTGCTTGGGAGAATTTTAACCACTAAGGTGGGGGGATGGGACCCAGGGAAATAGTGAGGAAAGAGAGCAATCTGAGACTGGTACAGTTGGGAAAAGCAGAGAGTCAAACAGTCAGGAACAAATCAGAGAACAAAGTAGGACTGATGAATTAAACTATTTATTTCAATGCAAGAGTGTCATTCAAGAACATGGGATTGGGATATCATAGCAATTACAGTGACGTGACTCAGGGATGGACAGACTGGCAGCTTAATATTCCAGGATACAAATACTACAGGAGGGACAGAAAATGAGGTAAGAGAGGAGGAGGAGTGGCGTTTTTGATAACGGATAGCATGACGCTGTACTTCGGGAGAATATTCCTGGAAATACATCCAGGGAAGTTATTTGGGTGGAGCTGAGAAATAAGAAAGGGATGATCACCTTATTGGGATTGTATTATAGACCCCCTAATAGACGGAGGGAAATTGAGAAACAAATCTGTAAGGAAATCTCAGCTATCTGTAAGAATAATAGGGTAGTTATGGTAGGGGATTTTAATTTTCCAAACATAGACTGGGACTGCCATAGTGTTAAGGGTTTAGATGGAGAGGAATTTGTTAAGTGTGTACAAGAAGATTTTCTGATTCAGTACGTGGATATACCTATGAGAGAAGGTGCAAAACTTGACCAACTCTTGGGAAATAAGACAGGGCAGGTGATTGAGGTGTCAGTGGGGGAGAACTTTGAGGCCAGCGACCATAATTCTATTAGTTTTAAAATAGTGATGGAAAAGGATAGACCAGATCTAAAAGTTGAAGTTCTAAACTGTAGGAAGGTCAATTTTGACAGTATTAGGCAAGAACATTCAAAAGCTGATTGGGGGCAAATGTTCGCAGGTAAAGGGACGGCTGGAAAATGGGAAGCCTTCAGAAATGAGATAATGAGAATACAGAGAAAGTATATTCCTGGTGAAAGGAAAGGCTGGTAGGTATAGAGAATACTGGATGACTAAAGAAAATGAAGGTTTGGTTCAGAAAAAGAAGGAAGCCTATGTCAGGTATAGACAGGATAGATCGAGTGAATCCTTAGTAGAGTGTAAAGACAGTAGAAGTATACTTAAGAGGGAAGTCAGGAAGGCAAAGAGGGGACGTGAGAAAGCTTTGGCAAATAGGGTTATGGAGAATCCAAAGGGATTATATAAATACATTAAGGACAAAAGGGTAACTAGGGAGAGAATAGGGCACCTCAAAGATTTGCAAAGCGGCCTATTGTGGAAACGCAGGAGTCGGGGGATATACTAAATGAGTATTTTGTATCCGTGTTTACTGCAAAGAAGGACTTAGAAGATATAAAATGTAGGGAAATAGATGGCGACATCTTGAAAAATTTCCACATTACAGAGGAGATGTTGCTGGATGTCTTAAAATGCATAAAGGTGGATAAATCCCCAGGCCCTGATCAGGTGTACCCTCTGTGGGAAGCTAGGGAAGTGATTTCTGGGCCTCTTGCTGAGATACAATTGATAGTCACAGGTGAGGTGCCAAAAGCATGGAGCTTGACTAACGTGGTGCCACTGTTTAAGAAAGGTGGTAAGGACAAGCCAGGAAACTATAGACCAGTGAGCCTGATGTCAGTTGTTGGAGGGAATCCTGGAGGATAGGTTTTGCATTTATTTGGAAAGGCAAGGACTAATTAGGGATAGCACATGGCTTTGTGCGTGGGAAATCATGTCTCACAAACTTGATTGAGTTTTTTGAAGAAGTAATGAAGAGGACTGATGAGGGCAGAGCAGTAGACGTGATCTATATGGACTTAAGTAAAGCGTACAACAAGATTCCTCATGGTAGACTGGTTAACAAGGTTGGATCTCATGGAATACAGGGAGAACTAGTTCAAAGGTAGAAGACAAAGGGTGATGGCGGAAGGTTGTTTTTCAGACTGGAGGCCTGTGACCAGTGGAGTGCCACAAAGATCGGTGGCTGGGTCCACTGCTTTTTGTCATTTATATAAATGATTTGGATATGGGCATAAGAGGTACAGTTAGTAAGTTTGCAGTTGACATCAAAATTGGAGGTGCAGTTGACAGCAAAGAAGGTAATCTCAGATTACAATAGGATCTTGATCAGATGGGCCAATGGGCTGAGAAGTGGCAGATGGAGTTTAATTTAGATAAATGGGAGGTGCTGCATTTTGGGAAAGGCAAATCTTAGCAGGACTTATACACTTAATGGTAAGGTCCTAGGGAGTGTTGCTGAACAAAGAGACCTTGGAGTGCAGGTTCATAGTTCCTTGAAAGTGGAGTTGCAGGTCGATAGGATAGTGAAGAAGGCGTTTGGTATGCTTTCCTTTATTGGTCAGAGTATTGAGTACAGGAGTTGGGAGGTCATGTTGCGGCTGTACAGAACATTAGACCACTGTTGGAATATTGCATGCAATTCTGGTCTCCTTCCAACGGAAAGATGTTGTGAAACTTGAAAGTGTTCAGAAAAGATTTCCAAGGATGTTGCCAGGGTGGGAGGATTTGAGCTATCGGGAGAAGCTGAATAGGCTGGGGCTGTTTTCCCTGGAGCGTTGGAGGCTGAGGGGTGACCTTATAGAGGTTAATGAAGTCATGAGGGGCATGAATAGGGCAAATAGATAAGGTCTTTTCTCTGCGGTAGGGGAGTCCAGAACTAGAAGGCATAGGTTTAGGGCGAGAGGCAAAAATTTTAAAAGGGACCTAAGAAGCAACTTTTTCACGCAGAGGGCATTGTATGTATGGAATGTTGGAGGCCGGTACACTTACAAATGAAAAGGCGTCTGGGTGGGTATTTGAATAGGAAAATTTAAAGATATATGGGCCAAGTGCTGGCAAATGAGACCAAATTAGGTTAGGATATCTGGTCAGCATGGACGTGTTGGATCAAAGGGTCTGTTTCCGTATGTCTCTATGACTCTAAGTCAGTGCTTTCAGAACGTCCTGCTAGTGGATTGGAGAGGTGCCATGGTGGTCAAGATGAGTTGGCAGTTTTTGGATGTCAATGTCCATGGACAAGGGATGCATGAGCATGGTACCCCGTGGGTCATGCTGCAGTCTGAATAAATAGAACATGGAGGCCCATTCAGAGCAACAGGTTTGTTGCAAGCTGGTTTCACCATGTCCCTGCTCTGGTTTTCATTTCGGTTTTTCTCTATGTCTAATTTGTTTGGTGGGATAGAAGGCTGAATATTAATTAGGCGAGTTAGGTCATCAATGCACATTTACCCTCATTAACTGGCAACTCACTACTACTGACGTTCCAAAGATAATTCCACCCAAAGACAACCACCACCACCCCGCCCCCCCGCCCCTCCAACATACACACACACACACACCACACTGCTGTATGGTGTTTTTTCCATGGCTAATCCACCTTGCCTGCAAATCCCTGGACCTTAAACTGCAAATCCCTGGACCTTACACTGCAATTTTTAGCATGGGCAATCTAACCTGCACATCTTTGGACTGTGGGAGGAAACTGGACCATCCAGAGGAAACCCTCGCAGACACAGGGAGAATGTGCAAACCCCACACTGACAGTCGCCAAAGTCTGGAATTGAACCCAGGTTCCTGGTGCTGTGAGGCAGCCATGCTAAACACTGAGCCACCGTGCCACCCTTAAAAAGTCAGGAATTAGATCTCCACTGGAGTACCAGTAATTCAGGCAAATGTTTCTGTCGGTTTTGAAATAGCGCCTGTTAAGCAAATGCGGTAACCATTACACCACAGAAACAGAGAACAGAAACTGTCTTACACCATGAGTGTTTAGATATCAGCAGTGACCTGCAACAGAGTGAAGCCATATGGCTCACAGTTAAAATCTTGAAAAAGTATGGTTACTGTAAAAAGCTAAAATAGGTCTGCAGATGTTTCTCTGAGGGCACACCTGGACTTAGAACTATGGAACCAGACTGATAATCAGGTGAATAGTGTCAGGAAAGGACTCATTATTTGGCCAGACACAGTTAGTATCAGAAGGAGTCACTGACCAGAAGGGATACTGTTACTTGATTATTATTAGAAATCTCCCAAAAAGACATCTAGGAAGGTGATCCATGCTATTGGAAATTTCAACACCTACTGCTGATTGTAGTCTTGAAAGTATGGAGCCTCTGTAGCTGCAGTTTAATGGGTCAGACAGATAACATAGCATGAAACTGCTCAGAGACAGATAAAGAGAACAAAGAACAGGAAGTGGCCCCACAAGTGTCCAGAGACACATCGAGTCACATGGTCAAGGAACATCCTGAAAGATTAGGAAAAAAATGTATAAAGTATGACACTTGGAAGTTCACTTCAGCAATAACTCTGAAGTGAAACCACAGGTCAGGGATCTGAATGAAGTCAGAACCCTCCCTGGAGCAGGGGTAGCCAGTTCAGTTGCAAGCAGGTAATATTTAACTCTCAACCCTTCAATTAAAGTGCTCTACCTAAAAGTGCTCCATTGAGTTTGGCATGTACTTCTGTAAAGTGCTTTACTTAAGTTTTCCTTTAAAAGCACTTCTGTAAAATTATTGCATGAAAGGTACTAGGTAAAGTGCTCTACTTAAGTGCTTCAGTAAAGATATCACGTGTAGCAAGGAGATTTTTGGAAATTCAGGAATAAGAGCTATTTAGAAACTGAGGAAGGTGTGCTAGGTGCTTAATGTTCATTTTCTCCAGACAATTGTAAGGTGAATACAGTTAACAAGAGTCCAAATGTACTCAGGCCCAGTTCTTGCTTAAATCAGGATATCTGGTTTATCGTCTGTAGATCTTCTGTTCAAAGTCTCACCTTTCCCTTGCATCTTGATGGCCATCCTCTCTGTTCTTTAGAGGGGCATGTAGCTATAGAAAAGGCAGCTGATGCAATGGGAAATCCCATACCCTGGTTGCTCAACAGAGGAGTTGCTGTATGAGTTACATTTGCACTGTGTCTGAAAGTGTCTGTAGCTGAATGTGGGTGAAGTGCTAGTCAGGTGATGTAGTCAATCTCCTAGTCAATCAAGCAGTGATAACACTTTCTCTGCAGTCTCTCCTTGGCAATGACTCTTTGATGCAACAGATTAAAACCTTCACAACCTTGTCAATTCCATCGAGCAAGTCAATTCTTTGTGTTCTCATCTTCACCAACTTGCCTAGTTGGAGAAACAGGAGGGATTGCTCTGCTGTTCGGAATGAGTGATTCCACTTGAGAGATCATCCTCAGTTTTTCCCTTAATTGAGCTGAATTGCCTTCTCAGCTCAGCTGATGGAGATTCCTGACTTCTCTGCCAACCTGGACTTGGGAAAACTGGAGGAAGAAGGGCCATGTCAGGATACCAGCACTTTATGCCTCCAAATCGATTTCCAATGACCTGGGAAAATATTGGTTCTGAGCAGAATGGAAGCAAGTTATTGTGGAGTCCACTTCAACCAGGTATAGTCCCATAGGACCTGGCTGCAATGCTGCATAAGGTCCAATGACCTCGCATGAGTTATCAAGGTCAGTGAATGCTTTTCTTCAGCTATCCCCTACCTATTTCCGTATAAACCTCAAACACTGTCTAATGCACCACACACTAATGTATTTACGCAGCCATCAACAACCTCCCATAAGCAGAACTCATGCCTAAAATTCACCTCCCTCCGAAACACTTACCACATCTACAATTCTCACATTCATATTTCACCCCCTCCATTTACCTTCAGCTGTTCTTCAATGATAAACATACCACACAAACATGATAACCCTCTCCCTCTCTCTTGCAAGAAAACGTAGAACTTAACAGGAGGCAACAGTACAAAACTGGTGAGTTATAGGCCTGGTTGCAACTCCAGAGCTCATAGGAGGAGATGGTGCTGCAAGTTTTTGTTCATCCCAATGATCTTTCATCCATAATACCCAGGAAGCAGCACGGTGGCACAGTGGTTTGCACTGCTGCCTCACAGTGCCAGAGACCTGGGTTCAATTCCCGCCTCAGGCAATTGTCTGTGTGGAGTTTGCACATTCTCCCAGTGTGTGCGTGGGTTTCCTCCAGGTGCTCCGGTTTCCTCCCACAGTCCAAAAATGTGCAGGTTAGGTGAATTGACCATGCTAAATTGCCCGTAGTGTAAGGTGAAGGGATAAATGTAGGGGAATGGGTTTGGGTAGGTTGCTCTTTGGAGGGTCGGTGTGGACTTGTTGGGCCGAAGGGCCTGTTTCCACACTGTAAGTAATCTAATCTAATCTAAAAGCCTGCAGACTTGATCGACAGTGTCTAGTGAGTTTATTAATCGCAAGCAGAATTGCAGTGTACATGTTATAATTAGACTTGGTGGCTATTCTTCACATTACATTTACCTTAAAGACCGTTGACAAGTTCTTCTGCCCCTGCAATCACCAGCTCTGTACTCATCCAGTATATATTGATATAGACCAGGCCAGACGTCCTCAAAATATTTGAGTTTTTCTCACTCCTAAATGACCCCCGAGTGGTAGCTCATACTCGCAACACCTCCTTTCTATAACCCACTGGCAATACGATTTGATAAACTTCTGCCCATTTCTTATCCGCCTGAATATGTAAGGTCTCCATTTCTTCATTAAAATGTCATTTTTAAGATAATAACATTGAGGGATACATTCAAATTCTTTTTCTGTGTATGTCTTTTGATACAATTGCTTTAAATTTTCATCTTTCTGCTGTAACTCAGTTAATTTATCTGAGCTAAAGATGTCATGTGGCCACATTTCACTGTATCATCTACCTGCTTGGTTTGTGTCAATCATCTGATCAAACAGGGTCTCTGCTAACTCCACTTCAACTTTCTTATCTGTACTCTTTGATCTCTCCTGCTTCAGCTGGTGACTTTGTGACCTTGTTACCACAGGCAGGAAATAATCCCTGGATATGTCTCCTGCAATAGTTCAGTTGCCCGAGTTTCCATTGGCTTTTCAACCACAGAAGGCAGCACTCCTTTCTGTGAACCAGTTATATCATTAGCAAGCACAAATTGTATTCCTGCAGCTTAGAGTTTGTCCAGTACTCCTACCAAGACTTCTCCACTCTTCACTGAACACTCTACCCTCGCTTCTTGTCTCACCATGAATTCCTGTTACTGGTATGTTTTCTGGCAGTAGTCCTTCAGAGGTACATACCTCCTCATTTTTTAACATCACAGATTGAGAGCATCCTATATCTCTTAAAACTGTAACCTCTTTACTTGCTGCTCCTGGCCTATGCAAATAAACTTTACCTTTGCAGGTATATGGTTTAAGAAGATCTGGCACTTGCTCCTTAACCAACCTCCGATCAGCCTGTACATTCTGGTGCAGCTTTCTAGCTTCTACTGTGCTTTCCATTACCACTCCAACAAAATTCACTGGCTTATCCTGTTTTCCTACATCTGGCTTTCCAGTCCTTTTCCTAACTCACCAACACTGATTTCATGTGGCCACATTTCACTTTATTGCTGTGAAAACACCAGAGTTTTTTAACTTCTCTTTCCCCTTCAAGGGTTTTCTTTTTACCCTGTGGTAAATTATCCTTACGAAATTCACCGAGATCTACTGAGAATTTCTCTTTTCCCCAATTTCTATCGCTTATGGATTGAAATTGATTTTGGAGGCCAAACTTTAATTTATGAATTAACTCATAATTATCAGCCATTTCAGCTGCTAACCTTGCTGTTTTAACTCTCTGTTCTTCCACATGAGTTCGCACTACTTCAGGAAGTGAATTTTTGAACTCCTCCAAAATAATTGTCTCTCTAAGAATGAATTAGTTTTGCTCCATTTTTAATGTCCTTATCCACTTACTAAAATTACTTTATTTGATTCTTTCAAACAGAATGTCGGTTTGACTAGGGCACCTCCTTACATTCCTGAAATGTTGTCTGTAGGCTTCTGGTACAAGCTCATATGCTCTTAAGATAGCTTTCTCACCTCCTCATATGCCCCAGACACCTCCTCTGATAGTGATGTGAATACCTCACTAGCTCTACCTATAAGTTTTGTTTGGATCAACAAAACCCACATGGTTTAGCCACCTTTTCGAATGAGATGATTAGATTAGATTCCCTACAGTATGGAAACAGGCCCTTTAGCCCAACAAGTCCACACCAACCCTCCAAAGAGTAACCCACCCAGACCCATTCCCTTTATTTATCCCTGACTAATACACCTAACACAATGGGAAACTTAGCATGGCCAATTCACCTGACCTGCACATCTTTGGATTGTGGGAGAAACCAGAGCACCTGAAGGAAACCCACGCAGACACGGGGAGAACATGCAAACTCCACACAGACAGTCACTTGATACAGGGATCGTATTTGGGTCCCTGGTGCTGTGAGGCAGCAGTGCTAACCACTGAGCCATCGTGCACGCCGCCCCCCACCCCCAATAAAAAAAAGGCTTCCACATCCTTCTCATCAAACTTAGGCAATGCTTGAATATATTTAACAGATCCCCTGCAGGCCTTTGGCTACCGTGGGGTTGCTCATCCTCACTGTCTTCCTCACTAAGCTTACCTTCAGCCTTCATCTCCATCTTTTGAAACTGACTTTCCTGTCTAAGTGCCACTTTCTGAAATTGAAATTCCTTCTCTATCTTCCTTTCCTTTCTCTCCTTTTCTCTTTCTTCTCTCTTTCTCCTTCTTCTCTCTCTCTTTCTCTTTTTGTTCTGCTAAATCAATTCATTCTTTTTCTTTTCCCTTTGCTTTTAATCATAATTCAAACTTGTTTTGTTTCTGTTTCCCTTTCCTTGTCTTTTGCCTCTAACTCAAGCAGCTTCATTTTCAATTGAGTTTTAGCCATCTCTAAAGATTCTGATGGCGTTTCCAGCAAATTTAAATGCTGAGCTATTGCTGTAATTATCTCTCCTTTCCTCACGAAAGTGGCAGCTCCAGCTCCAGTTTCTCTACTCATTCCAGCAGCTTGGCCTTAATCAATTTTTGTAAAACCCCCAAGGTCACTTCTTCCACCGTCAGAAAACTCTTGGTGACTAAAAGAGCCATTGCTATCCCAAATACTGTTTAAACCAACCAAATTCAACACCTGGACAGAAGACACTAACACCTACCATTTGCTGCTTTCAAGCCCAACAATCTTAATTCCAATTTGTAACTGCAGAGCAAATCCTGCAAAGAGTTCCCAATCTGTTATGGACCAGGCCAGACCCCCTCAAAACGTTTCAAGAAGGCAGCCCAGACCCTAACTTTGCTACTTGTTTTAAGCAGGTGTAACGTGGCTATTCCAGGAGGGATACAGCTGGTCAAACCACGTAGCTTTAAACAAAACAGAATTTATTAACAGGAATACAAATGAAACACAAACAAAAGAGAAAGGAATACTGAATAACATAGCCTATCTGAAAACCCAACAGATCATTCTAACTTAATGATGCTGTTTCAATACATGCAACAATCCCCATAAACACCTCTTGGTACAAAAGGTAAAATCAAACACAGGGTCTTAAAGGAGAGATGTCAGAGACAGAGAGGACCAGCATAGACCTACTTCTTTGGGTCCAGCAGCTTTTACAACTGCTGACTGCTTTCAGTCAATAGCTAGACCAAACTGGAGAATAGCTGAGCTGGGAGAATTGGCCACTCCCTTTTATTGTACATGTTTTTTTAACTTAAAAGTATTTTGCCTGAGGCAGTATCTGTTAACTGTAATCAACCTGGCCCTAAATCCCTTCCAACTCAGACTTTTCGGAGTCTGTGTCTTTTAAGACCTCTCTGGAAAAAAAAACCCAAGGACAACATAACCTTATTCAAGGAGCAATATCGTCACAATACTTGCAGCAGAGGATACTGAACAGCAATCTGGTTCTGAACATATTTCAGCTCATTTCTAATTTGGGCTTTAAACCAAATATATTCATCATGATACTTTTAATGGCATTATGAATGTGCGGCACAGACTTTAAAAAATAGGGTCAGTTGCTATGTGTTAGATCGCAGTGTAATACATCAATCCACAGCCACAGTGAATGTGGCACCCACAGCACAACTACAGTGAGTGTGGCCAAAGCAGTACCACCGACAATGACAGCAGGAAAACAGCATTGGAGCAGGTGCATGCAAAAGACTTAGCTGCTTGGTCTTTCTGGGTGAGTCGAATATTTAGTCGGACATGCAGCTTCTTCCCATCATCATCCCTATATCATCCTCACTCATCTTTTGTCCTCAGCCTCACTGCATCACTATGGTTTCTCCTGTTATCTCATATCTCTGTGTTTTCCAATGTGATGAATGTCAGACAGGAGAGAGATTTCTTTCAAGAGCAAGGACTAATGCTCTGATAATCAACACTGCAGATATTTCAGAATTAGAACACAGGATAATGTAATTGTTTGATGTTTCTTTCTCCTTTATCTGAAAGAAGATTGGTTAACTTCTCCCTTTAAAATAGGAAGGCATGGGGAGGTGTTCTACAACTATGTTCAGCATCTATGCTCAAGTATTACAATAATTTCTAACCATATAATTCTGGTTTTTAATACCATTTGTCAGTAACGTAACAGGAGCAATAGCTGATGCACAAATAATTGATGCTCAGTCTGTTCATAGCTTATGATCCAATTAAGCAGTTCAACTGCCATAAATAATGACAATGTGTCAGAAAACAGCATCTGTTCATATCTGTGACCTGAACTCCAAGATTACAACCTTGTTCATATTCCGTTATCTTTATATTGCAAAATACACACTCTGTTATTAATGTGGTCACTTGTGTTATCTCTAGTCACCAAGTTCTTGATATTTATGACGATAGAATCTTGACAATGTGGAAGCAAGCCTTTTGGCCCATCAAGTTCACACCAACCCTCCCACCCAAACACATCATCCGACCCTATCCCTGTAACCCTGCATTTCCCATGGCTAATGCATCCAGCCTGCTCATCCCTGGACACTATGGGCAACTAAGCATAGCCAATCCACTTACCCTGCACAAGTTTGGACTGAGAGGATACCGGAGTACCCAGAGAAAACCCGTGCAGACATGGGGAGAATGTGCAAACTCCACACATGCAGACACCTGAGGCTGGAATTGAACCTGGGTTTATGGTGCCATGAGGCAGCAGTATTAGCCACTGAACCACAATTCCACCCATTTAGCAGCTCAGCCACAGACCTTCTGATCCCACTTGCATTGAACATTGTTGCTAAGGAGGATAGGAAAGGTGTTGGAGCAGATTTCAATTGGAAACTCCACCTCTGGAAATGGCTTTAGGGTCGGCCCCTTGGGCTTTCTGCCTGTTATTTTCTTTAATTCCTTTGTGTTTCAATTGAGTCAGAAAGAGTGACTGACTCCCCTGTTCTCAACCTTCTCCCCAGCTGGTCGCAACAAAGGTTCTTAGCAGCAGGCTACACCATTCTTCAATTAAAATGTAGTTTTCACTGCAAGGAGCCAGTTACAAAGTTTTCTTGAGTTCAAGAAAGAACAAGTTCATAACTCAGAAAATAATAAGGATACAAGTTCAAGCAAGCAGCTTTTGAACAGTCACTGGGGTTCTCAACACACTCATGTCTAAAGTTAAAAGGGGATAGTGATAAACTAAGAGTTACAATTTAGAATCCTTTGGGTGACCTTGAAGTATAAGGCTTTGGTGTGAGACCATGACTGATTAGTTGGTTTCTTGGACCACTGGCTTAACAAATATCACAATTATCTTAAGGTTGCACTTTCCTGATGTTTCTTTGAATTCAGTGTTATCACCAGGCACATTTTTGGTTGACAGTGGGGATGTACAGCCTATAGTCCATAGTCCATTTTCTCTCTTCTGGCAAAGATAGCTCCTTGAACTAGTGGCCTGATGGTATATTTGATTTGCTTAAGTTTATGTTTTTCCATGCTGAGTAGTTGATGTTTCACATCCCAACATGTGAAGATTCTCACAGATAAAATGGGAAGTACCTCTCCAAATGGCCAAGCTGAGTTGTTTTATTGCCCTTAGGGAAAAAATGTTAATTTCAGCTAAGGCTCCTTTTTGTTTCCTAAACAGGCAGGGTGGACTGCTGGTTAGCACTGCTGCCTCACAGCACCAGGAACGCGGATTTGGTTCCAGCCTCACCTGTATAGAGTTTGCACATTCTCCCCATGCGTGTATGGATTTCCTCTGAAAGGACCGGTTTCCTCCCACAGTCCAAAGATGTGCAGGTTAGGTGGATTGGTCTTGCTAAATTGCCCATAATTTCCAGGGATGTGCACGCTAGGTGGGTTAGCCATGGGAAAATGGAGGGTTATAGGGATGGGGTGAGCTTGGGTGGGTTGCTCTTCATAGGGTCGATGTGGATTCGATGGGCCGAATGGCCTATTTCCACACAGTAGGGATTCTATGAAGCTTAGCAATCATGGGTGAGACAGGTTATTCCTGTGACCGTTTTTAAGTCTGTTTCTTTCAGTCCTTTTTTAAAAACCCTTTAGTTCAAGAAAATCCCAGCTATGGATGAAATTCAAGGAACAATAGCCCAAATTTTATATGAACAAGTATGTGAGAATACTGGCAAGGTCAACATTTGTTGCCCATCTCTAATCCTTGAACTGAGTGGTTTGTTAAGCTATTTCAAAGGATAGTTAAAAGTCAACTGTATTGCTATGGGTTTGGCATCACAGTGTAGGTTAGTCCAGGTAAGGAGGGCAGATTTCTCCTAAAAGACATGAGTCGACCAGATGGGTTTAATGACAACTGATGATTGTTTTGTAGTCATCGTCCCTGACATGAACATTCAACTCTAGATCTTATAAATTGAATTTAAGTTCTACCAGCTGTTGTGTGAGATTTGAACCTTTGTTCCCAGAACATTAACCTGGGGCTCTGGATCACTGATCATCAATATTATTACCAAATTAGCATCTCCCATCAGCTACTTACCTACTTCGGCACCTTCATATATTCATATTGTTGCTACAGGTAGCTATCCTGTTAGAAGTGTTGCCCTTTAAACCAGGAGGGTTAGAAAGTCCCTGCACTCCCAATAGTGTTCAACATCTGATACCATTCAGGCCCTTATATAACCCCAAAACTGCTCACAGCTTTTGTATTCCTGACACTTTTCACCCTACTCCTTTACCCCCAGAAATGCTTCTATCCACCCATACGATCACAAAACCACTCTACCCCTCTCCTGGATACCTGTCAAAACTTAGCCATCCCCACTTCTTTCACAAACTCACAAAACTGCTCAACCAGCTCCAACATTGCTCAGCAGCCCTATAGAGTAAGCAATGTTGAGGTGATGTGGTTCACGGAGGACCTAGAATTAAAAGCAGGTACTTTTAAACACATGCACCTCACTGAATTGAAGTCAAATCTCAAGGGGTTTGTCTTCAGTTTGTGATGTGAGAGGGAGTGACATTGCTGGAATTGTACCTTGTCACTAGTTCTCCCATCTCACATCATCAAGCGATTAACACTGTACTTGTCTTACAGGATCCCTACAGTGTGAAAGCAGGCCATTTGGCCCATCATGTCCACAACAACCCTCTGAAGAGCAGCCCACCGTCCTATAACCCTGCATTCCCCATGGCTAACCCACACAGCCTGCACATCCCTGGAAACTATGGGCAATTTTAGCGTGGCCAATCAACCTAACCTGCACATCTTTGGACTATGGGAGGAAACTGGAGCACTGACCAATTATTGTACTCTATTTGATTTAATCTCTCACCTTGTATGCTTGCATGTGTGCTTGTCGTGCAAATTAACCCCTTGTATAATAGTGTGCGAAATAAACCCTTCAACAGATTTAAGTTTACAAACATGCTGTTGTGATCCTTATAAAGTTAGAGTCCACAAGAAAAGGGAGAGGGGAAATATGCCCCCAGTATTAAAAAGGAAGAAGAAAATTCAAATCACAATCTGCTTGTGGACCTTTATAGCGAATATGGAGTGAAAATTGTTTTAAAACACAATCTGTCTGTAACACCACTGAATTCAATTTTCTTAGGGCTTCTTAATCCACACTCATTCAAATGCTATGTAGGGTGGCCACTCCCTCCTCACCTCTGGAATTTAATTTGTCTACTGTTATGATCCTAGAGGTTGTTATTAATGTATAAAACTGGTTTTCTATGGAAATCTGCTTTGACAGATCTTTGACATATTTTGTTTTGCTTTGGTTTTAAGAAGGTGGTCTCTTATGTGATGCTACAGACTTGGTTTCAACAGTAAAACAAGCTTATTGGGTAAACAAAATGCAAATGAAATTGAATAAACTAGATTATTTGCTCATAACACAAATATTAAGATTTTAAACCATTCCGTAACATACAATCTCATTAATTCAAGAAAATTCCTTCGCAGATCACAAAAACACCTCTGTAAGTACCCAAAAGGACACATGCACAAACTCAAGGAAAAGAAATCTCTTTCTCCAACTCCTTCTGAGGTTTGATTTAAATGTGACTGAGACACCAATTCAGGAAAATGTAATAGCCTGTGCCTTTAACAGTGTTTTCAGCCTTTTACTTAGACTATTTGAAGTAATTGAATTGTTTGTTCAGAACCTGGAACAAACTTGCAATGGAGCTGTGCTTCACTGGGCATAAATAGCATAGTATGGATCGAGCTGAGACAGGGAAACAAGAGAAATTCATGGAGAGCTAGATGTAAATCTGAAATCTAGCCATCTTAATACTTGGAGAGAGCCATAAGGAGCAGAATTACTAACACTAGGCTATATCGTCTGTCAGTAATGTAACAGTATGATTCAAGCCTGGCTTATCCCAGAATACCATGTATTGGAATAGATAGAACATAGAACATAGAAAAGTAAGCACAGAACAAGCCCTTTGGCCAACGATGTTGTGCCGAGATTTAATCCTAATGTAAAATACAGTAACTTAACCTACGCACCCCTCAACTCACTGCTATTTATGTGCATGGCCAGCAGTCACTTAAGTGTCCCCAATGACTCTGCTTCCACCACCACATCTGGCAACACATTCCATGCATTCACAACTCTCTGCGTAAAGAACCTACCCCCTGACATTTCCTTTGTACCTTCCTCCTAATATCTTTAAACTATGACTTCTCGCACCAGTCAATCCTGCCCTGGGAAAAAGTCTCTGGCTATTGACTCTATCTATTCCTCTCATTATTTTGTACACCTCGATCAGGTCTTCTCTCTTCCTCCTTCTCTCCAGAGAGAAATGTACAAGCTTATTCAAGCTTTCTTCATAAGGCAAGCCCTCCAGTCCAGGCAGCATCCTGGTAAATCTTCTTTGCACCCTCTTCAAAGCCTCTGTATCTTTCTGCTAGTAGGGCGACCAGAACTGGACACAATATTCCAAGTGTGGTCTCACCAGGGACTTGTAGAGCTGCAGCAAAACCACGCAGCTCTTAAACTCTATCCCCCTGTTAATGAAAGCAAAAACACCATATGCTTTCTTAACAACCCTATCCACTTGGGGCCTACATTAATCAGTAGCTAGTAAGAATCACATGGGAAATGAGTTGTTAGTTTCTGCATGTTATTTTAACTGCACATTCATGCCATTCCTAG
Source organism: Chiloscyllium plagiosum (assembly GCF_004010195.1). Taxonomy (NCBI): domain Eukaryota; kingdom Metazoa; phylum Chordata; class Chondrichthyes; order Orectolobiformes; family Hemiscylliidae; genus Chiloscyllium; species Chiloscyllium plagiosum. Next base: position 43,013,760 of record NC_057735.1, on the reverse strand, counting down.
TGGTCATAGTAGGTTAAAATTCACTCAAAGTCCTCTATGTACTTGCACACCCAGATCCCTCTGTTCCTCCATACTGCCAAGAATCCTGTCTTTAATCCTATATTCAGCATTTGAGTTCAACCTTCCAAAATGCATCACTTCACATTTATCCAGGTTGAACGTCATCTATCATTTCTCAGCCCAGCTCTGCATCCTGTCTATGTCG
>NC_057735.1:43009388-43013546 GCF_004010195.1 Chiloscyllium plagiosum | reverse complement strand
GAAACCCTATCAAATGCCTTGCTGAAGTCCATATACACCACATCCACTGCTTGACCATTGTCGACCTGTCTTGACACGTCCTCAAAGGACTCAGTAAGATTTGTGAGGCATGAACTGCCTCAACAAAGCCATGCTGGCTGCCTTGAATCACACTATGCTTTGCCAAATAGTCATAAATCCTATCCCTCAGAATTCTTTCCAAAACTTTGCTGACCACAGCATCCACTGCTCGATCATTGTCGACCTGTCTTGACACCTCCTCAAAGGACTCAGTAAGATTTGTGAGGCATGACCAACCCCAACAAAGCCATGCTGGCTGCCTTGAATCACACTATGCTTTGCCAAATAGTCATAAATCCTATCCCTCAGAATTCTTTCCAAAACTTTGCTGACCACAGATGTAAGACTGACTGGTCTGTAATTGCCAGCGATTTCACTATTACCCTTCTTGAAAAGAGGAACAACATTCGCCTTCCTCCAGTATGACTCCTGTGGAGAGCAAGGAGGCAAATATCCTCACCAACGGCTTACAACCTCCTCTCTCGCTTCCCGGACCATATTTAGTCTTGATATGTAATAAACAGTGACATAAAGAATTCTAAACCCAAAGTCAGTTGTTGACCTTGTCTTCCCCTTGAACACTCCAACTTGAATCCAAACACATGCATGTGAGCCTAGAACCAGACAACAAATGAGTTTGATGCCTGCCATATGAGGATTTCAGCAGCAGTTCAAGATGGATCTTTAACTCACCATTTCTAGCTGAAGGTGGTGGAGATGTTTCAGCCTCATAGGTTGAATTACATTTGAATTCACTAAAATAGGACTTTGAGTGAATTTTAACCTACTATGACCACTAGGAATGGCATGAATGTGCAGTTAAAGTAACATGCAGAAACTAACAACTCATTTCCCATGTGATTCTTACTAGCTACTGATTAATGTAGGCTCCTTTTTGTTAGGTGACTAATATAGTGTAAAAAGCTGAACCAAATTAGCCTTTCTATCTCTATAGTTCCAACACAGCAAAATTAAAACATTAAAGATCCACAAAATTGACCCTAATGGTTCGTAACCAGACTTCTGAATGACCAATCCCAGACTCTGTGAATAATCAATTCCAGACACCAAGTTGTATCTTAATAAATTGGTAAGCCATTTCTCTAACAATATAGTCACTTTACCAGAATAAAATTAAACAACAAAGTAATCCAATTGGTCTGTGTTTTAATCCCAACATCTTTTGTTTTCAATCTCATTCACACAGATGGCAGACAGACATTCACGGATAGTTATCGAACAATGATGAGTCAGAATACTGAAAGGAGATAGAGGACTTGGTGATTTGGTGCAATGAGAACAACCTTTTCTCTCTCTCGCAATGTCCAGAAAACAAAACAACTGATCATTGACTTCAAAAAGAAAGGAGGAGAAGGCCCCCATCTACATCAAAAGAGTTGAGGTTGAGAGGATAGAGAGCGTCAAATTCCTAGGAGTGGTGATAATCGTCGACCTATCCTAGGCTACCCATCTAGATGCAAAGGTCAAGAAGGCACAACACTTCTTCTTCCTCAGGCAACCCAGGAAATTTGCATGTTTATAAGGACCGTCACCAACTTTTACAGATGCATCATTGAAAGCATACTGTTCGAATGCATAATGGCCTGGTAAGGAAACTGCTCTGTCCAGGATTGTAAGAAACTATGAAGGTTATTTGCACGGCCCAGACCATCACTGAAACCAACCTTCAATCCATGGACTCCACTTCCATGTTTCATTGCTGCAGAAAGGCTCCCAACATCATTAAAGACCCATAACACCCTGAAAATTCTATCCTACAACTTCTTCCATCAGGCAGAAGATACAGAAGCTTGAACACGTGCATCAGCATGTTCAGGAACAGTGTCTTCCTCGCTATTATTAGACTGATGCACGGAGTCTCTAACTTCAAATAATGCTGATCTTGCTAACGTTGATCTTGCCTAGCGCATGCCCTGTGTGATGTAACCTATAAGACTCTGTGTTGTGGTTCTGTTCGCCGAACTGGAAGTTTTTGTTGCAAACGTTTCGTCCCCTGGCTAGGCGACATCATCAGTGCTTGGGAGCCTCCTGCGAAGCGCTTCTTTGATGTTTCCTCCGGTGTTTATAGTGGTCTGTCCCTGCCGCTTCCGGTTGTCAGTTTCAGCTGTCCGCTGTAGTGGTTGGTATATTGGGTCCAGGTCGATGTGTTTGTTGATGGAGTTTGTGGATGAATGCCATGCCTCTAGGAATTCCCTGGCTGTTCTCTGTCTGGCTTGCCCTACGATAGTAGTGTTGTCCCAGTCGAATTAAATGCCTAAAACTAGGGGGCATGCATTCAAGGTGAGAGGGGGAAAGCTCAAAGGAGATAGAATCATAAAATCCTTAACAGTGTGCAAACAGGCCATTTGGCCCAACAAGTCCAATCTGACCCTCCAAAGAGTAACCCACCCAGACCCTATTATTCTACATTTACCTCAGACTAATGCACCTAACTTACACATCCCTGAACACAATGGGCAATTTAGTACGGCTAATTGCCCTAACCTGCACATCTTTGGATTGTAGGAGGAAACCAGAGCACCCAGAGGAAAGTCACGCAGACACGGGGAGAATGTGCAAACTCCAGTCAGACAGTCACCCGAGGCTGGAATCAAACCCAGATCCTTGGTGCTGTGAGGCAGCAGTGCTAACCACTGAGCCAGAGAGTGGTAGGAGTCTGGAATGCACTGTTAGAGGTGGTGGTGGAGGCAGATAGGGCATTTAAGAAACTTTTACATCGGCACATGAATATGCAAGGAATGGAGGGATATGGACCAAGGGCAGGCAGAGGGAATTAGTTTAATTTGGCATTGTGTTCGGTGCAACATCATTGGCTGTACTGTTCTAGGTTCTATATTATATGGACGAGTTAGACCGAAGGGTCTGTTTCTATGCTGTTCATCCACAAACTCCATCAACAAACACATCGACCTGGACCCAATATACCAACCACTACAGCGGACAGCTGAAACTGACAACCGGAAGTGGCAGGGACAGACCACTATAAACACCGGAGGAAACATCAAAGAAGCGCTTCGCAGGAGGCTCCCAAGCACTGATGATATCGCCTAGCCAGGGGACGAAACGTTTGCAACAAAAACTTCCAGCTCGGCGAACAGAACCACAACAACGAGCACCTGAGCTACAAATCTTCGCACAAACTTTGAACCTATAAGACTCTGTCCAAATGCTTTTTCCTTACCCTATGAATTATATGTCCTTGTTTAATATGAACCATCTGTACTGCTGGTAAACAAAGTTTTTGTTATACTTAGGTACACATGAGAATAAATAAATCAAATCAAAAGACAAACAAAGTTAAGGGATAAATAAAATAACAAAGCTTATTACTCAAATAATTTTCATTATCAATTGTTCCACAGGAATAGAAGATAGTTCTTTTGGTTGATTTTTCAGAAGATATTGATCAGGATCATCTTTAAAGTTCACTCAGATAAAGGCAGTAATACTTATAACTTAATTTTCCATTCTCTGAGCTTCTAAGAGCTGTTAAGAGAGTTTAGGCTTATGGGTTGAAGTAAGGCAGGGAGCTTTCAAATCTTCATGCTGTAGCATCAACAGCTCAATTCCATTTTCCACGGAAAATCACAGTCCAAAACCCAATTCAAACTCTGGCCACTTCCTGACAGACTGCCTGTCTATTCCACGAGGTCCCAGTTTCCATTCAATATCTGTCATCTGCTTGAACACTAGGTCTTTTCCAGACTTGTTGGAATCTATTTCTAAGTCTTGACTGTGTTTATAGCCAAGCTCTATTATCTTCCATGATGACAATGTGCTTGCAAAACCTTTTGATCAGCAACTAGCCTGCAATTAACTTCAGGATTAGTGGTGCTGAAAGAGCACAGCAGTTCAGGCAGCATCCAAGGAGCAGTGAAAACAATGTTTCGGGCAAAAGCCCTTCATCAGGAATAAAGGCAGAGAGCCTGGAGCGTGGAGAGATAAGCTAGAGGAGGGTGGGGGTGAGGAGAAAGTAGCATAGAGTACAATGGGTGAGTGGGGGAGGGGATGAAGGTGATAGGTCAGGGAGGAGAGGGTGGAGTGGATAGGTGGAAAAGGAGGTAGGCAGGTAGGACA